>NW_022096040.1:0-91059 GCF_006542625.1 Nomascus leucogenys | reverse complement strand
ATTCAGGGCGCTAAGAGGCCTATAGTTGAAAAAGGCATATGTTCAAACAAAAACTACAAGAAACTATCTCTGAAAAATTCTTACATTTTGTGCATTCAACTTACAGAGTTCAAACTTACTTTTGATTGAGCAGTTCTGAAACACCCTTTCTGTAGAAAATGCAAGTGGATATTCAGGGCGCTAAGAGGCCTATGGTGGAAAAAGGAATACCTTCAAATAAAAACTACACAGAAGCAATCTGTGAAACTTCTTACGGTTCTGTTCTTTAAACTAACACCGTTGAACTTTAATTTTGATTGAACAGTTCTGAAACACTCTTTCTGTAGAAAATGCAAGTGGACAGTCATGGCGCTAAGAGGCCTATAGTGGAAAAGGGAATATCTTCAAACAAAAACTACAAAGAAGCAATCTGTGAAACTTCTTTCTGTTCTGTGCATTCAACTAACAGAGTTGAACGTTAGTTTTGATTGAGCAGTTCTGAAACACTCTTTCTGTAGAAAATACAAGTGGACATTCAGGGCGCTCAGATGCCTATAGTGGAAAAAGGAATAAGTTCAAATAAAAACTACACAGAAGATATCTGTGAATCTTCTCTCTGTTCTGTGCATTCAACTAACAGAGTTGAACCTTAGTTTTGATTGAGCAGTTCTGAAACACTCTTTCTGTACAAAATGCAAGTGGACATTCATGGCGCTAAGAGGCCCATAGTAGAGAAAGGAATATCTTCAAACAAAAACTACACAGAAGCAATCTGTGAAACTTCTTTCTGTTCTGCGCATTCAACTAACAGAGTTGAACCTTACTTTTGATTGAGAAGTACTGAAACACTCTTTCTGTAGAAAATGCAAGTGGGCCTTCTTAGCG
The DNA here is from genome assembly GCF_006542625.1 of Nomascus leucogenys. Taxonomy (NCBI): domain Eukaryota; kingdom Metazoa; phylum Chordata; class Mammalia; order Primates; family Hylobatidae; genus Nomascus; species Nomascus leucogenys. The sequence continues at coordinate 90,195 of NW_022096040.1, read as the reverse complement.
CTAAGTGGCCTATAGCGGAAAAAGTAATAGGTTCAAATAAAAACTACACAGAAGCATTCTGTAAAACTTCTTTCTGTTCTGTGCATTCAACTAACACAGTTGAACCTTACTTTTGATTGAGCAGTTCTGAAACACTCTTTCTGTAGAAAATGCAAGTGGACATTCATGGCGCTAAGAGGCCCATAATAGAAAAAGGAATATCTTCAAACAAAAACTACACAGAAGCAATCTGTGAAACTTCTAACTGTTCTGTGCATTCAACTAAGAGATTTGAACCTTACTTTTGATTGAGCAGTTCTGAAACACTCTCTCTGTAGAAAATACAAGTGGACATTCAGGGCGCTAAGAGGACTGTAGTGGAAAAAGGGAAAAGTTCACATAAAAACTACACAGAAGCTATCTGTGAAACTTCTCTCTCTTCTGTGCATTCAACTAACGGAGTTGAACCTTACTTTTGATTGAGAAGTTCTGAAACACTCTTTCTGTAGAAAATGCAAGTGGACCTTCGGAGCGCTAAGAGGCCTATAGCGGAAAAAGTAATACCTTCATATACAAACTACACGGAAGCATTCTGTGAAACTTCTTTCTGTTCTTTGCATTCATCTAACAGAGTTGAACCTTACTTTTGATTGAGCGCTTCTGAAACACCCTTTCTATAGAAAATGCAATTGGACATTCAGGGAGCTAAGAGGCCTATAGAGGAAAAAGGAATATTTTCAAATAAAAACTGCACAGAAGCAATCTGCGAAACTTCTTACTGTTCTGTGCATTCAACTAACATAGTTGAACGGTAGTTTTTATTGAGCAGTTCTGAAACACTCTTTCTGTAGAAAATGCAAGTGGACATTCAGGGCGCTGAGAGGCCTATAGTGGGAAAAGGAATATCCTCAAATAAAAACCACACAGAAGCAATCTGTGAAACTTCTTACTGTTCTGTGCATTCAGCTAACAGAGTTGAACCTTACTTTTTATTGAGCAGTTCTGAAACCCTCTTTCTGTAGAAAATGCAAGTGAATATTCAGGGCACTATGAGGCCTATAGCGGAAAAATGAATATGTTCAAATAAAAACTACACAGAAGCAATCTGTGAAACTTCTTACTGTTCAGTCCATTCAACTAACAGAGTTGAACCTTAGTTTATATTGAGCAGTTATGAAACACTCTTTCTGCAGAAAATGCAAGTGAACATTCAGGGCGCTAAGGGGCCTATAGTTGAAAAAGGTATATGTTCAAATAAAAACTACAAAGAAGCTATCTGTGAAACTTCTTACAGTTCTGTGCATTCGACTAACAGTGTTCAACCTTACTTTTGATTGAGCAGCTCTGAAACACCGTTTCTATAGAAAATGCAATTGGACATTCAGGGCGCTAAGAAGCCTATGGTGGAAAAAGGAATACCTTCAAATAAAAACTAAACAGAAGCAATCTGTGAAACTTCTTACGGTTCTTTCTTTAAACTAACACAGTTGAACTTTAATTTTGATTGAACTGTTCTGAAACACTCTTTCTGTAGAAAATGCAAGTGGACATTCATGGCGCTAAGAGGCCTATAGTGGAAAAGGGAATATCTTCAAACAAAAACTACAAAGAAGCAATCTGTGAAACTTCTTTCTGTTCTGTGCATTCAACTAACAGAGTTGAACCTTAGTTTTGATTGAGCAGTTCTGAAACACTCTTTCTGTAGAAAATGCAAGTGGACCTTCGGAGCGCTAAGAGGCCTGTAGCGGAAAAAGTAATACCTTCAAATACAAAATACACAGAAGCATTCTGTGAAACTTCTTTCTGTTCTTTGCATTCATCTAACAGAGTTGAACGTTACTTTTGATTGAGCGCTTCTGAAACACCCTTTCTATAGAAAATGCAATTGGAAATTCAGGGAGCTATGAGGCCTATAGAGGAAAAAGGAATATTTTCAAATAAAAACTGCACAGAAGCTATCTGTGAAACTTCTTACTGTTCTGTGCATTCAACTAACATAGTTGAACGGTAGTTTTTATTGAGCAGTTCTGAAACACTCTTTCTGTAGAAAATGCAAGTGGACATTCAGGGCGCTGAGAGGCCTATAGTGGGAAAAGGAATATCCTCAAATAAAAACCACACAGAAGCAATCTGTGAAACTTCTTACTGTTCTGTGCATTCAACTAACAGATTTGAACCTTAGTTATTATTGAGCAGTTCTGAAACTCTCTTTCTGTAAAAATGCAAGTGAAAATTCATGGCGCTAAGAGGCCTATAGCGGAAAAATGAAAATGTTCAAATATAAACTACAGAGAAGCAATCTGTGAAAAATCTTACTGTTCTCTGCATTCAACTAACAGAGTTGAACTTAGTTTATATTGAGCAGTTATGAAACATCTTTCTGCAGAAAATGCAATTGTAAATTCAGGGCGCTAAGAGGCCTATAGTTGAAAAAGGAATATGTTCAAATAAAAACTACAAAGAAACTATCTGTGAAAATTCTTACAGTTCTGTGCATTCAACTAACAGAGTTCAAACTTACTTTTGATTGAGCAGTTCTGAAACACCCTTTCTGTAGAAAATGCAAGTGGACATTCAGGGCGCTAAGAGGCCTATGGTGGAAAAGGAATACCTTCAAATAAAAACTACACAGAAGCAATCTGTGAAACTTCTTACAGTTCTGTTCTTTAAACTAACACAGTTGAACTTTAATTTTGATTGAACAGTTCTGAAACACTCTTTCTGTAGAAAATGCAAGTGGACATTCATGGCGCTAAGAGGCCTATAGTGGAAAAGGGAATATCTTCAAACAAAAACTACAAAGAAGCAATCTGTGAAATTCTTCTTTCTGTGCATTCAACTAACAGAGTTGAACCTTAGTTTTGATTGAGCAGTTCTGAAACACTCTTTCTGTAGAAAATACAGTGGACATTCAGGGCCTCAGAGGCCTATAGTGGAAAAAGGAATAAGTTCAAATAAAAACTACACAGAAGATATCTGTGAATCTTCTTCTGTTCTGTGCATTCAACTAACAGAGTTGAACCTTAGTTTTGATTGAGCAGTTCTGAAACACTCTTTCTGTAGAAAATGCAAGTGGACATTCATGGCGCTAAGAGGCCCATAGTAGAAAAAGGAATATCTTCAAACAAAACTACACAGAAGCAATCTGTGAAACTTCTTTCTGTTCTGTGCATTCAACTAACAGAGTTGAACCTTACTTTTGATTGAGAAGTTCTGAAACACTCTTTCTGTAGAAATGCAAGTGGACCTTCGGAGCGCTAAGAGGCCTATAGCGGAAAAAGTAATGCTTCAAATAAAAACTACACAGAAGCATTCTGTAAAACTTCTTTCTGTTCTGTGCATTCAACTAACAGAGTTTAACCTTACTTTTGATTGAGCAGTTCTGAAACACTCTTTCTGTAGAAAATGCAATTGGACATTCAGGGCGCTAAGAGGCCTATAGTGGAAAAGGAATATTTTCAAATAAAAAGTGCACAGAAGAAATCTGTGAAACTTCTTACTGTTCTGTGCATTCAACTAACAGAGTTGAACCTCAGTTTTGATTGAGCAGTTCTGAAACACTCTTTCTGTAGAAAATACAAGTGGACATTCAGGGCGCTAGAGGACTATAGTGGAAAAAGGAAAAAGTTCACATAAAAACTACACAGAAGCTATCTGTGAAACTTCTCTCTGTTCTGTGCATTCAACTAACGGAGTTGAACCTTACTTTTGATTGAGAAGTTCTGAAACACTCTTTCTGTAGAAAATGCAAGTGGACCTTCGGAGCGCTAAGAGGCCTATAGCGGAAAAAGTAATACCTTCAAATACAAACTACACAGAAGCATTCTGTGAAACTTCTTTCTGTTCTTTGCATTCATCTAACAGAGTTGAACCTTACTTTTGATTGAGCGCTTCTGAAACACCCTTTCTATAGAAAATGCAATTGGACATTCAGGGAGCTAAGAGGCCTATAGATGGAAAAAGGAATATTTTCAAATAAAAACTGCACAGAAGCAATCTGCGAAACTTCTTACTGTTCTGTGCATTCAACTAACATGTTGAACAGTAGTTTTTATTGAGCAGTTCTGAAACACTCTTTCTGTAGAAAATGCAAGTGGACATTCAGGGCGCTGAGAGGCCTATAGTGGGAAAAGGAATATCCTCATATAAAAACCACACAGAAGCAATCTGTGAAACTTCTTACTGTTCTGTGCATTCAACTAACAGATTTGAACCTTAGTTATTATTGAGCAGTTCTGAAACTCTCTTTCTGTAGAAAATGCAAGTGAACATTCAAGGTGCTAAGAGGCCTATAGCGGAAAAATGAAAATGTTCAAATAAAAACTACAGAGAAGCAATCTGTGAAACACCTTACTGTTCTCTGCATTCAACTAACAGAGTTGAACCTTAGTTTATATTGAGCAGTTATGAAACACTCTTACTGCAGAAAATGCAAGTCAACATTCAGGGCGCAAAGAGGCCTATAGTTGAAAAAGGCATATGTTCAAATAAAAACAACAAAGAAACTATCTCTGAATATTATTACAGTTCTGTGCATTCAACTAACAGAGTTCAAACTTACTTTTGATTGAGCAGTTCTGAAACACCCTTTCTGTAGAAAATGCAAGTGGACATTCAGGGCGATAAGAGGCCTATTGTGGAAAAAGGAATACCTTCAAATAAAAACTACACAGAAGCAATTTGTGAAACTTCTTACGGTTCTGTTCTTTAAACTAACTCAGTTGAACCTTAATTTTGATTGAACAGTTCTGAAACACTATTTCTGTAGAAAATGCAAGTGGACATTCATAGCGCTAAGAGGCCTAAAGTGGAAAAGGGAATATCTTCAAACAAAAACTACAAAGAAGCAATCTGTGAAACTTCTTTCTGTTCTGTGCATTCAACTAACAGAGTTGAACCTTAGATTCGATTGAGCAGTTCTGAAACACTCTTTCTGTAGAAAATACAACTGCACACTCAGGGCTCTAAGAGGCCTATAGTGGAAAAAGTAATAAGTTCAAATAAAAACTACATAGAAGATATCTGTGAAAGTTCTCTCTGTTCTGTGCATTCAACTAAGAGATTTGAAACTTAGTTTTGATTGAGCAGTTCTGAAACACTCTTTCTAAAGAAAATGCAAGTGGACAATCATGGCGCTAAGAGGCCCATAGTAGAAAAAGGAATATCTTCAAACAAAAACTACACAGAAGCAATCAGTGAAACTTCTTTCTGTTCTGTGCATTCAACTAAGAGATTTGAACCTTACTTTTGATTGAGCAGTTCTGAAACACTCTTTCTATATAAAATGCAAGTGGACCTTCGAAGCGCTAAGAGGCCTATAGCGGAAAAAGTAATCTCTTCAAATAAAAACAACACAGAAGCATTCTGTGAAACTTCTTTCTGTTCTGTGCATTCAACTAACAGAGTTTAACCTTACTTTTGATTGAGCAGTTCTGAAACACTCTTTCTGCAGAAAATGGAATTGGACATTCAGGGCGCTAAGAGGCCTTTAGTGGAAAAGGAATATTTTCAAATAAAAACTGCACAGAAGAAATCTGTGAAACTTCTTACTGTTCTGTGCATTCAACTAACAGAGTTGAACCTCAGTTTTCATTGAGCAGTTCTGAAACACTCTTTCTGTAGAAAATACTAGTGGACATTCAGGGCGCTAAGAGGACTATAGTGGAAAAAGGAAAAAGTTCACATAAAAACTACACAGAATCTATCTGTGAAACTTCTCTCTCTTCTGTGCATTCAGCTAACGGAGTTGAACCTTACTTTTGATTGAGAAGTTCTGAAACACTCTTTCTGTAGAAAATGCAAGTGGACATTCGGTGCGCTAAGAGGCCTATAGCGGAAAAACTAATACCTTCAAATACAAACTACACAGAAGCATTCTGTGAAACTTCTTTCTGTTCTTTGCATTAATCTAACAGAGTTGAACCTTACTTTTGATTGAGCACTTCTGAAACACCCTTTCTATAGAAAATGCAATTGGACATTCAGGGAGCTAAGAGGCCTATAGTGGAAAAGGGAATATTTTCAAATAAAAACTGCACAGAAGAAATCTGTGAAACTTCTTACTGTTCTGTGCATTCAACTAACATGGTTGAACGGTAGTTTTTATTGAGCAGTTCTGAAAAATTCTTTCTGTATAAAATGCAAGTGGACTTTCACGGCGCTGAGAGGCCTATAGTGGAAAAAGGAATATCTTCAAATAAAAACCACACAGAAGCAATTGGTGAAACTTCTTTCTGTTCTGTGCATTCAACTAACAGATTTGAACCTTCGTTATTATTGAGCAGTTTTGAAACCCTCTTTCTGTAGAAAATGCAATTTAACATTCAGGGCACTAAGAGGCCTGTAGCGGAAAAATGAATATGATCAAATAATAACTATACAGAAGCAATCTGTGAAACTTCTTACTGTTCAGTGCATTCAACTAACAGAGTTGAACCTTAGTTTATATTGAGCAGTTATGAAACACTCTTTCTGTAGAAAATGCAAGTGGACATTCAGGGCGCTGAGAGGCCTATAGTGGGAAAAGGAATATCCTCAAATAAAAACCACACAGAAGCAATCTGTGAAACTTCTTACTGTTCTGTGCATTCAACTAACAGAGTTGAACCTTAGTTTATATTGAGCAGTTATGAAACACTCTTTCTTCAGAAAATGCAAGTGAACATTCAGGGCGCTAAGAGGCCTATTGTTGAAAAAGGCATATGTTCAAATAAAAACTACAAAGAAACTATCTGTGAAAATTCTTACAGTTCTGTGCATTCAACTAACAGAGTTCAAACTTACTTTTGATTGAGCAGTTCTGAAACACCCTTTCTGTAGAAAATGCAAGTGGACATTCAGGGCGCTAAGAGGCATATGGTGGAAAAAGGAATACCTTCAAATAAAAACTACACAGAAGCAGTCTGTGAAACTTCTTACGGTTCTGTTCTTTAAACTAACACAGTTGATCTTTAATTTTGATTGAACAGTTCTGAAACACTCTTTCTGTAGAAAATGCAAGTGGACATTCATGGCACTAAGAGGCCTATAGTGGAAAAGGGAATATCTTCAAACAAAAACTATAAAGAAGCAATCTGTGAAACTTCTCTCGGTTCTGTGCATTCAACTAACAGAGTTGAACCTTAGTTTTGATTGAGCAGTTCTGAAACACTCTTTCTGTAGAAAATACAAGTGGACATTCAGGGCGCTCAGAGGCCTATAGTGGAAAAAGGAATAAGTTCAAATAAAAACTACACAGAAGATATCTGTGAATCTTCTCTCTGTTCTGTGCATTCAACTAACAGAGTTGAACCTTACTTTTGATTGAGAAGTTCTGAAACACTCTTTCTGTAGAAAATGCAAGTGGACCTTCGGAGCGCTAAGAGGCCTGTAGCGGAAAAAGTAATACCTTCAAATACAAAATACACAGAAGCATTCTGTGAAACTTCTTTCTGTTCTTTGCATTCATCTAACAGAGTTGAACGTTACTTTTGATTGAGCGCTTCTGAAACACCCTTTCTATAGAAAATGCAATTGGAAATTCAGGGAGCTATGAGGCCTATAGAGGAAAAAGGAATATTTTCAAATAAAAACTGCACAGAAGCTATCTGTGAAACTTCTTACTGTTCTGTGCATTCAACTAATATAGTTGAACGGTAGTTTTTATTGAGCAGTTCTGAAACACTCTTTTTGTAGAGAATGCAAGTGGACATTCAGGGCGCTGAGAGGCCTATAGTGGGAAAAGGAATATCCTCAAATAAAAACCAAACAGAAGCAATCTGTGAAACTTCTTACTGTTCTGTGCATTCAACTAACAGATTTGAACCTTAGTTATTATTGAGCAGTTCTGAAACTCTCTTTCTGTATAAAATGCAAGTGAACATTCAAGGCGCTAAGAGGCCTATAGCGGAAAAATGAAAATGTTCAAATATAAACTACAGAGAAGCAATCTGTGAAAAATCTTACTGTTCTCTGCATTCAACTAACAGAGTTGAACTTTAGTTTATATTGAGCAGTTATGAAACATTCTTTCTGCAGAAAATGCAAGTGAACATTCAGGGCGCTAAGAGGCCTATAGTTGAAAAAGGCATATGTTCAAATAAAAACTACAAAGAAACTATCTGTGAAAATTCTTACAGTTCTGTGCATTCAACTAACAGAGTTCAAACTTACTTTTGATTGAGCAGTTCTGAAACACCCTTTCTGTAGAAAATGCAAGTGGACATTCAGGGCGCTAAGAGGCCTATGGTGGAAAAGGAATACCTTCAAATAAAAACTACACAGAAGCAATCTGTGAAACTTCTTACAGTTCTGTTCTTTAAACTAACACAGTTGAACTTTAATTTTGATTGAACAGTTCTGAAACACTCTTTCTGTAGAAAATGCAAGTGGACATTCATGGCGCTAAGAGGCCTATAGTGGAAAAGGGAATATCTTCAAACAAAAACTACAAAGAAGCAATCTGTGAAACTTCTCTCTCTTCTGTGCATTCAACTAACAGAGTTGAACCTTAGTTTTGATTGAGCAGTTCTGAAACACTCTTTCTGTAGAAAATACATGTGGACATTCAGGGCACTCAGAGGCCTATAGTGGAAAAAGGAATAAGTTCAAATAAAAACTACACAGAAGATATCTGTGAATCTTCTGTCTGTTCTGTGCATTCAACTAACAGAGTTGAACCTTAGTTTTGATTGAGCAGTTCTGAAACACTCTTTCTGTAGAAAATGCAAGTGGACATTCATGGCGCTAAGAGGCCCATAGTAGAAAAAGGAATATCTTCAAACAAAACTACACAGAAGCAATCTGTGAAACTTCTTTCTGTTCTGTGCATTCAACTAACAGAGTTGAACCTTACTTTTGATTGAGAAGTTCTGAAACACTCTTTCTGTAGAAAATGCAAGTGGACCTTCGGAGCGCTAAGAGGCCTATAGCGGAAAAAGTAATTGCTTCAAATAAAAACTACACAGAAGCATTCTGTAAAACTTCTCTCTGTTCTTTGCATTCAAGTAACAGAGTTTAACCTTACTTTTGATTGAGCAGTTCTGAAACACTCTTTCTGTAGAAAATGCAATTGGACATTCAGGGCGCTAAGAGGCCTATAGTGGAAAAGGAATATTTTCAAATAAAAAGTGCACAGAAGAAATCTGTGAAACTTCTTACTGTTCTGTGCATTCAACTAACAGAGTTGAACCTCAGTTTTCATTGAGCAGTTCTGAAACACTCTTTCTGTAGAAAATACAAGTGGACATTCAGGGCGCTAAGAGGACTATAGTGGAAAAAGGAAAAAGTTCACATAAAAACTACACAGAAGCTATCTGTGAATCTTCTCTCTGTTCTGTGCATTCAACTAACGGAGTTGAACCTTACTTTTGATTGAGAAGTTCTGAAACACTGTTTCTGTAGAAAATGCAAGTGGACCTTCGGAGCGCTAAGAGACCTATAGCGGAAAAAGTAATACCTTCAAATACAAACTACACAGAAGCATTCTGTGAAACTTCTTTCTGTTCTTTGCATTCATCTAAAAGAGTTGAACCTTACTTTTGATGGAGCACTTCTGAAACACCCTTTCTATAGAAATGCAATTGGACATTCAGGGAGCTAAGAGGCCTATAGTGGAAAAAGGAATATTTTCAAATAAAAACTGCACAGAAGAAATCTGTGAAACTTCTTACTGTTCTGTGCATTCAACTAACATAGTTGAATGGTAGTTTTTATTGAGCAGTTCTGAAACACTCTTTCTGTATAAAATGCAAGTGGACATTCACGGCGCTGAGAGGCCTATAGTGGAAAAAGGAATATCTTCAAATAAAAACCACACAGAAGCAATAGGTGAAACTTCTTACTTTTCTGTGCATTCAACTAACAGAGTTGAACCTTAGTTATTATTGAGCAGTTCTGAAACACTCTTTCTGTAGAAAATGCAAGTTAACATTCAGTGCACTAAGAGGCCTATAGCAGAAAAATGAATATTTTCAAATAAAAACTACACAGAAGCAATCTGTGAAACTTCTTACTGTTCAGTGCATTCAACTAACAGAGTTGAACCTTAGTTTATATTGAGCAGTTATGAAACACTCTTTCTGCAGAAAATGCAAGTGAACATTCAGGGCGCTAAGAGGCCTATAGTTGAAAAAGGTATATGTTCAAATAAAAACTACAAAGAACTATCTGTGAAACTTCTTACAGTTCTGTGCATTCAACTAACAGAGTTCAACCTTACTTTTGATTGAGCAGTTCTGAAACACCCTTTCTGTAGAAAATGCAAGTGGACATTCAGGGCGCTAAGAGGCCTATGGTGGAAAAAGGAATACCTTCAAATAAAAACTACACAGAAGCAATCTGTGAAACTTCTTACGGTTCTGTTCTTTAAACTAACACAGTTGAACTTAATTTTGATTGAACAGTTCTGAAACACTCTTTCTGTAGAAAATGCAAGTGGACATTCATGGCGCTAAGAGGCCTATAGTGGAAAAGGGAATATCTTCAAACAAAAACTACAAAGAAGCAATCTGTGAAACTTCTTCTGTTCTGTGCATTCAACTAACAGAGTTGAACCTTAGTTTTGATTGAGCAGTTCTGAAACACTCTTTCTGTAAAAATACAAGTGGACATTCAGGGCGCTCAGAGGCCTATAGTGGAAAAAGGAATAAGTTCAAATAAAAACTACACAGAAGATATCTGTGAATCTTCTCTCTGTTCTGTGCATTCAACTAACAGAGTTGAACCTTAGTTTTGATTGAGCAGTTCTGAAACACTCTTTCTGTAGAAAATACAAGTGGACATTCAGGGCGCTAAGAGGACTATAGTGGAAAAAGGAAAAAGTTCACATAAAAACTACACAGAAGCTATCTGTGAAACCTCTCTGTTCTGTGCATTCAACTAACGGAGTTGAACTTACTTTTGATTGAGAAGTTCTGAAACACTCTTTCTGTAGAAAATGCAATTGGACCTTCGGAGCGCTAAGAGGCCTATAGCGGAAAAAGTAATATCTTCAAATACAAACTACACAGAAGCATTCTGTGAAACTTCTTCCTGTTCTTTGCATTCATCTAACAGAGTTGAACCTTACTTTTGATTGAGCGCTTCTGAAACACCCTTTCTATAGAAAATGCAATTGGACATTCAGGGAGCTAAGAGGCCTATAGAGGAAAAAGGAATATTTTCAAATAAAAACTGCACAGAAGCAATCTGCGAGACTTCTTACTGTTCTGTGCATTCAACTAACATAGTTGAACGGTAGTTTTTATTGAGCAGTTCTGAAACACTCTTTCTGTAGAAAATGCATGTGGACATTCAGGGCGCTGAGAGGCCTATAGTGGGAAAAGGAATATCCTCAAATAAAAACCACACAGAAGCAATCTGTGAAACTTCTTACTGTTCTGTGCATTCAACTAACAGCTTTGAACCTTAGTTATTATTGAGCAGTTCTGAAACTCTCTTTCTGTAGAAAATGCAAGTGAACATTCAAGGCGCTAAGAGGCCTATAGCGGAAAAATGAAAATGTTCAAATAAAAACTACAGAGAAGCAATCTGTGAAACATCTTACTGTTCTCTGCATTCAACTAACAGATTTGAACCTTAGTTTATATTGAGCAGTTATGAAACACTGTTTCTGCAGAAAATGCAAGTGAACATTCAGGGCGCTAAGAGGCCTATAGTTGAAAAAGACATATGTTCAAATAAAAACTACAAAGAACTATCTGTGAAAATTCTTACAGTTCTGTGCATTCAACTAACAGAGTTCAAACTTACTTTTGATTGAGCAGTTCTGAAACGCCCTTTCTGTAGAAAATGCAAGTGGACATTCAGGGCGCTAAGAGGCCTATGGTGGAAAAAGGAATAACTTCAAATAAAAACTACACAGAAGTAATTTGTGAAACTTCTTACGGTTCTGTTCTTTAAACTGACACAGTTGAACCTTAATTTTGATTGAACAGTACTGAAACACTCTTTCTGTAGTAAATGCAAGTGGACATTCATGGCGCTAAGAGGCCTATAGTGGAAAAGGGAATATCTTCTAACAAAAACTACAAAGAAGCAATCTGTGAAACTACTTTCTGTTCTGTGCATTCAACTAACAGAGTTGAACCTTAGATTTGATTGAGCAGTTCTGAAACACTCTTTCTGTAGAAAATACAAGTGGACATCAGGGCGCTAAGAGGCCTATAGTGGAAAAAGAATAAGTTCAAATAAAAACTACACAGAAGATATCTGTGAAATTCTCTCTGTTCTGTGCATTCAACTAACAGAGTTGAACCTTAGTTTTGATTGAGCAGTTCTGAAACACTCTTTCTGTAGAAAATGCAAGTGGACATTCATGGCGCTAAGAGGCCCATAGTAGAAAAAGGAATATCTCCAAACAAAAACTACACAGAAGCAATCTGTGAAACTTCTTTCTGTTCTGTGCATTCAACTAACAGAGTTGAACCTTACTTTTGATTGAGAAGTTCTGAAACACTCTTTCTGTAGAAAATGCAAGTGGACCTTCGGAGCGCTAAGAGGCCTATAGCGGAAAAAGATTAGCTTCAAATAAAAACTACACAGAAGCATTCTGTAAAACTTCTTTCTGTTCTGTGCATTCAACTAACAGAGTTTAACCTTACTTTTATTGAGCAGTTCTGAAACACTCTTTCTGTAGAAAATGCAATTGGACATTCAGGGCGCTAAGAGGCCTATAGTGGAAAAGGAATATTTTCAAATAAAAATGCACAGAAGAAATCTGTGAAACTTCTTACTGTTCTGTGCATTCAACTAACAGAGTTGAACCTCAGTTTTCATTGAGCAGTTCTGAAACACTCTTTCTGTAGAAAATACAAGTGGATATTCAGGGCGCTAAGAGGATTATAGTGGAAAAAGGAAAAAGTTCACATAAAAACTACACAGAAGCTATCTGTGAAACCACTCTCTGTTCTGTGCATTCAACTAACGGAGTTGAACTTTACTTTTGATTGAGAAGTTCTGAAACACTCTTTCTGTAGAAAATGCAAGTGGACCTTCGGAGCGCTAAGAGGCCTAAGCGGAAAAGTAATATCTTCAAATACAAACTACACAGAAGCATTCTGTGAAACTTCTTCCTGTTCTTAGCATTCATCTAACAGAGTTGAACCTTACTTTTGATTGAGCGCTTCTGAAACACCCTTTCTATAGAAAATGCAATTGGACATTCAGGGAGCTAAGAGGCCTATAGAGGAAAAAGAATATTTTCAAATAAAAACTGCACTGAAGCAATCTGCGAAACTTCTTACTGTTCTGTGCATTCAACTAACATAGTTGAACGGTAGTTTTTATTGAGCAGTTCTGAAACACTCTTTCTGTAGAAAATGCAGTGGACATTCAGGGCGCTGAGAGGCTATAGTGGGAAAAGGAATATCCTCAAATAAAAACCACACAGAAGCAATCTGTGAAACTTCTTACTGTTCTGTGCATTCAACTAACAGATTTGAACCTTAGTTATTATTGAGCAGTTCTGAAACTCTCTTTCTGTATAAAATGCAAGTGAACATTCAAGGCGCTAAGAGGCCTATAGCGGAAAAATGAAAATGTACAAATAAAATCTACAGAGAAGCAATCTGTGAAACATCTTACTGTTCTCTGCATTCAACTAACAGAGTTGAACCTTAGTTTATATTGAGCAGTTATGAAACACTCTTTCTGCAGAAAATGCAAGTGAACATTCAGGGCGCTAAGAGGCCTATAGTTGAAAAAGACATATGTTCAAATAAAAACTACAAAGAAACTATCTGTGAAAATTCTTACAGTTCTGTGCATTCAACTAACAGAGTTCAAACTTACTTTTGATTGAGCAGTTCTGAAACACTCTTTCTGTAGAAAATGCAAGTGGACCTTCGAAGCGCTAAGAGGCCTATAGCGGAAAAAGTAATCTCTTCAAATAAAAACAACACAGAAGCATTCTGTGAAACTTCTTTCTGTTCTGTGCATTCAACTAACAGAGTTTAACCTTACTTTTGATTGAGCAGTTCTGAAACACTCTTTCTGCAGAAAATGGAATTGGACATTCAGGGCGCTAAGAGGCCTATAGTGGAAAAGGAATATTTTCAAATAAAAACTGCACAGAAGAAATCTGTGAAACTTCTTACTGTTCTGTGCATTCAACTAACAGAGTTGAACCTCAGTTTTCATTGAGCAGTTCTGAAACACTCTTTCTGTAGAAAATACTAGTGGACATTCAGGGCGCTAAGAGGACTATAGTGGAAAAAGAAAAAGTTCACATAAAAACTACACAGAAGCTATCTGTGAAACTTCTCTCTGTTCTGTGCATTCAACTAACGGAGTTGAACCTTACTTTTGATTGAGAAGTTCTGAAACACTCTTTCTGTAGAAAATGCAAGTGGACATTCGGTGCGCTAAGAGGCCTATAGCGGAAAAAGTAATACCTTCAAATACAAACTACACAGAAGCATTCTGTGAAACTTCTTTCTGTTCTTTGCATTCATCTAACAGAGTTTAACCTTACTTTTGATTGAGCACTTCTGAAACACCCTTTCTATAGAAAATGCAATTGGACATTCAGGGAGCTAAGAGGCCTATAGTGGAAAAAGGAATATTTTCAAATAAAAACTGCACAGAAGAAATCTGGAAACTTCTTACTGTTCTGTGCATTCAACTAACATAGTTGAACGGTAGTTTTTATTGAGCAGTTCTGAAACACTCTTTCTGTAGAAAATGCAAGTGGACATTCAGGGCGCTGAGAGGCCTATAGTGGGAAAAGGAATATCTCAAATAAAAACCACACAGAAGCAATCTGTGAAACTTCTTACTGTTCTGTGCATTCAACTAACAGATTGAACCTTAGTTATTATTGAGCAGTTCTGAAACTCTCTTCTGTAGAAAATGCAAGTGAACATTCAAGGCGCTAAGAGTCCTATAGCGGAAAAATGAAATGTTCAAATAAAAACTACAAGAAGCAATCTGTGAAACTCTTACTGTTCGCATTCAACTAACAGAGTTGAACCTTAGTTTATATTGAGCAGTTATGAAACACTCTTTCTGCAGAAAATGCAAGTGAAATTCAGGGCCTAAGAGGCCTATAGTTGAAAAAGGCATATGTTCAAATAAAAACTACAAAGAACTATCTGTGAAATTCTTACAGTTCTGTGCATTCAACTAACAGAGTTCAACCTTACTTTTGATTGAGCAGTTATGAAACACCCTTTCTGTAGAAAATGCAAGTGGACATTCAGGGCGCTAAGAGGCCTATGGTGGAAAAAGGAATACCTTCAAATAAAAACTACACAGAAGCAATCTGTGAAACTTCTTACGGTTCTGTTCTTTAAACTGACACAGTTGAACTTAATTTTGATTGAACAGTTCTGAAACACTCTTTCTGTAGAAAATGCAAGTGGACATTCATGGCGCTAAGAGGCCTATAGTGGAAAAAGGAATATCTTCAAAAAAAACTACAAGAAGCAATCTGTGAAACTTCTTTCTGTTCTGTGCTTCAACTAACAGAGTTGAACCTTAGTTTTGATTGAGCAGTTCTGAAACCTCTTTCTGTAAAAATACAAGTGGACATTCAGGGCGCTCAGAGGCCTATAGTGGAAAAAGGAATAAGTTCAAATAAAAACTACACAGAAGAATCTGTGAATCTTCTTCTGTTCTGTGCATTCAACTAACAGAGTTGAACCTTGTTTTGATTGAGCAGTTCTGAAACACTCTTTCTGTAGAAAATACAAGTGGACATTCAGGGCGCTAAGAGGACTATAGTGGAAAAAGGAAAAAGTTCACATAAAAACTACACAGAAGCTATCTGTGAAACCATCTCTGTTCTGTGCATTCAACTAACGGAGTTGAACCTTACTTTTGATTGAGAAGTTCTGAAACACTCTTTCTGTAGAAAATGCAATGGACCTTCGGAGCGCTAAGAGGCCTATAGCGGAAAAAGTAATATCTTCAAATACAAACTACACAGAAGCATTCTGTGAAATTCTTTCTGTTCTTTGCATTCATCTAACAGAGTTGAACCTTACTTTTGATTGAGCGCTTCTGAAACACCCTTTCTATAGAAAATGCAATTGGACATTCAGGGAGCTAAGAGGCCTATAGAGGAAAAAGGAATATTTTCAAATAAAAACTGCACAGAAGCAATCTGCGAAACTTCTTACTGTTCTGTGCATTAACTAACATAGTTGAACGGTAGTTTTTATTGAGCAGTTCTGAAACACTCTTTCTGTAGAAAATGCATGTGGACATTCAGGGCGCTGAGAGGCCTATAGTGGGAAAAGGAATATCCTCAAATAAAAACCACACAGAAGCAATCTGTGAAACTTCTTACTGTTCTGTGCATTCAACTAACAGCTTTGAACCTTAGTTATTATTGAGCAGTTCTGAAACCTCTTTCTGTAGAAAATGCAAGTGAACATTCAGGCGCTAAGAGCCTATAGCGGAAAAATGAAATGTTCAAATAAAAACTACAAGAAGCAATCTGTGAAACATCTTACTGTTCTTGCATTCAACTAACAGATTGAACCTTAGTTTATATTGAGCAGTTATGAAACACTGTTTCTGCAGAAAATGCAAGTGAACATTCAGGGCGCTAAGAGGCCTATAGTTGAAAAAGATATGTTCAAATAAAAACTACAAAGAACTATCTGTGAAATTCTTACAGTTCTGTGCATTCAACTAACAGAGTTCAACTTACTTTTGATTGAGCAGTTCTGAAACGCCCTTTCTGTAGAAAATGCAAGTGGACATTCAGGGCGCTAAGAGGCCTATGGTGGAAAAAGGAATACTTCAAATAAAAACTACACAGAAGTAATTGTGAAACTTCTTACGGTTCTGTTCTTTAAACTGACACAGTTGAACCTTAATTTTGATTGAACAGTACTGAAACACTCTTTCTGTAGAAATGCAAGTGGACATTCATGGCGCTAAGAGGCCTATAGTGGAAAAGGGAATATCTTCAACAAAAACTACAAGAAGCAATCTGTGAACTTCTTTCTGTTCTGTGCATTCAACTAACAGAGTTGAACCTTAGTTTGATTGAGCAGTTCTGAAACACTCTTTCTGTAGAAAATACAAGTGGACATCAGGGCGCTAAGAGGCCTATAGTGGAAAAAGAATAAGTTCAAATAAAAACTACACAGAAGATATCTGTGAAATTCTCTCTGTTCTGTGCATTCAACTAACAGAGTTGAACCTTAGTTTTGATTGAGCAGTTCTGAAACACTCTTTCTGTAGAAAATGCAAGTGGACATTCATGGCGCTAAGAGGCCCATAGTAGAAAAAGTAATATCTCAAACAAAAACTACACAGAAGCAATCTGTGAAACTTCTTTCTGTTCTGTGCATTCAACTAACAGAGTTGAACCTTACTTTTGATTGAGAAGTTCTGAAACACTCTTTCTGTAGAAAATGCAAGTTGACCTTCGGAGCGCTAAGAGGCCTATAGCGGAAAAAGCATTAGCTTCAAATAAAAACTACACAGAAGCATTCTGTAAAACATCTTTCTGTTCTGTGCATTCAACTAACAGAGTTTAACCTTACTTTTATTGAGCAGTTCTGAAACACTCTTCTGTAGAAAATGCAATTGGACATTCAGGGCGCTAGAGGCCTATAGTGGAAAAGGAATATTTTCAAATAAAAATTGCACAGAAGAAATCTGTGAAACTTCTTACTGTTCTGTGCATTCAACTAACAGAGTTGAACCTCAGTTTTCATTGAGCAGTTCTGAAACACTCTTTCTGTAGAAAATACAAGTGGATATTCAGGGCGCTAAGAGGATTATAGTGGAAAAAGGAAAAAGTTCACATAAAAACTACACAGAAGCTATCTGTGAAACCACTCTCTGTTCTGTGCATTCAACTAACGGAGTTGAACTTTACTTTTGATTGAGAAGTTCTGAAACATTCTTTCTGTAGAAAATGCAAGTGGACATTCAGGGCGCTAAGAGGCCTATGGTGGAAAAAGGAATAACTTCAAATAAAAACTACACAGAAGTAATTTGTGAAACTTCTTACGGTTCTGTTCTTTAAACTGACACAGTTGAACCTTAATTTTGATTGAACAGTACTGAAACACTCTTTCTGTAGGAAATGCAAGTGGACATTCATGGCGCTAAGAGGCCTATAGTGGAAAAGGGAATATCTTCTAACAAAAACTACAAAGAAGCAATCTGTGAAACTTCTTTCTGTTCTGTGCATTCAACTAACAGAGTTGAACCTTAGATTTGATTGAGCAGTTCTGAAACACTCTTTCTGTAGAAAATACAAGTGGACACTCAGGGCGCTAAGAGGCCTATAGTGGAAAAAGTAATAAGTTCAAATAAAAACTACACAGAAGATATCTGTGAAAGTTCTCTCTGTTCTGTGCATTCAACTAACAGAGTTGAACCTTAGTTTTGATTGAGCAGTTCTGAAACACTCTTTCTGTAGAAAATGCAAGTGGACATTCATGGCGCTAAGAGGCCCATAGTAGAAAAAGTAATATCTCCAAACAAAAACTACACAGAAGCAATCTGTGAAACTTCTTTCTGTTCTGTGCATTCAACTAACAGAGTTGAACCTTACTTTTGATTGAGAAGTTCTGAAACACTCTTTCTGTAGAAAATGCAAGTTGACCTTCGGAGCGCTAAGAGGCCTATAGCGGAAAAAGCATTAGCTTCAAATAAAAACTACACAGAAGCATTCTGTAAAACATCTTTCTGTTCTGTGCATTCAACTAACAGAGTTTAACCTTACTTTTATTGAGCAGTTCTGAAACACTCTTACTGTAGAAAATGCAATTGGACATTCAGGGCGCTAGGAGGCCTATAGTGGAAAAGGAATATTTTCAAATAAAAATTGCACAGAAGAAATCTGTGAAACTTCTTACTGTTCTGTGCATTCAACTAACAGAGTTGAACCTCAGTTTTCATTGAGCAGTTCTGAAACACTCTTTCTGTAGAAAATACAAGTGGATATTCAGGGCGCTAAGAGGATTATAGTGGAAAAAGGAAAAAGTTCACATAAAAACTACACAGAAGCTATCTGTGAAACTTCTCTCTGTTCTGTGCATTCAACTAACGGAGTTGAACTTTACTTTTGATTGAGAAGTTCTGAAACACTCTTTCTGTAGAAAATGCAAGTGGTCCTTCGGAGCGCTAAGAGGCCTAAAGCGGAAAACGTAATATCTTCAAATACAAACTACACAGAAGCATTCTGTGAAACTTCTTCCTGTTCTTAGCATTCATCTAACAGAGTTGAACCTTACTTTTGATTGAGCGCTTCTGAAACACCCTTTCTATAGAAAATGCAATTGGACATTCAGGGAGCTAAGAGGCCTATAGAGGAAAAAGTAATATTTTCAAATAAAAACTGCACTGAAGCAATCTGCGAAACTTCTTACTGTTCTGTGCATTCAACTAACATAGTTGAACGGTAGTTTTTATTGAGCAGTTCTGAAACACTCTTTCTGTAGAAAATGCAAGTGGACATTCAGGGCGCTGAGAGGACTATAGTGGGAAAAGGAATATCCTCAAATAAAAACCACACAGAAGCAATCTGTGAAACTTCTTACTGTTCTGTGCATTCAACTAACAGATTTGAACCTTAGTTATTATTGAGCAGTTCTGAAACTCTCTTTCTGTATAAAATGCAAGTGAACATTCAAGGCGCTAAGAGGCCTATAGCGGAAAAATGAAAATGTACAAATAAAATCTACAGAGAAGCAATCTGTGAAACATCTTACTGTTCTCTGCATTCAACTAACAGAGTTGAACCTTAGTTTATATTGAGCAGTTATGAAACACTCTTTCTGCAGAAAATGCAAGTGAACATTCAGGGCGCTAAGAGGCCTATAGTTGAAAAAGACATATGTTCAAATAAAAACTACAAAGAAACTATCTGTGAAAATTCTTACAGTTCTGTGCATTCAACTAACAGAGTTCAAACTTACTTTTGATTGAGCAGTTCTGAAACACACTTTCTGTAGAAAATACAAGTGGACATTCAGGGCGCTAAGAGGCCTATAGTGGAAAAAGGAATAAGTTCAAATAAAAACTACACAGAAGAATCTGTGAAACTTCTTCTGTTCTGTCATTCAACTAACAGAGTTGAACTTAGTTTTGATGAGCAGTTCTGAAACACTCTTTCTGTAGAAAATGCAAGTGGACATTCATGGCGCTAAGAGGCCTATAGTGGAAAAGGGAATATCTTCAAACAAAAACTACAAAGAAGCAATCTGTGAAACTTCTTTCTGTTCTGTGCATTCAACTAACAGAGTTGAACCTTAGATTTGATTGAGCAGTTCTGAAACACTCTTTCTGTAGAAAATACAAGTGGACACTCAGGGCGCTAAGAGGCCTATAGTGGAAAAAGTAATAAGTTCAAATAAAACTACACAGAAGATATCTGTGAAAGTTCTCTCTGTTCTGTGCATTCAACTAACAGAGTTGAACTTATTTTGATGGAGCAGTTCTGAAACACTCTTTCTGTAGAAAATGCAAGTGGACATTCATGGCGCTAAGAGGCCCATAGTAGAAAAAGGAATATCTTCAAACAAAAACTACACAGAAGCAATCTGTGAAACTTCTTTCTGTTCTGTGCATTCAACTAAGAGATTTGAACCTAACTTTTGATTGAGCAGTTCTGAAACACTCTTTCTGTAGAAAATACAAGTGGACTTCGAAGCGCTAAGAGGCCTATAGCGGAAAAAGTAATCTCTTCAAATAAAAACAACACAGAAGCATTCTGTGAAACTTCTTTCTGTTCTGTGCATTCAACTAACAGAGTTTAACCTTACTTTTGATTGAGCAGTTCTGAAACACTCTTTCTGCAGAAAATGGAATTGGACATTCAGGGCGCTAAGAGGCCTATAGTGGAAAAGGAATATTTTCAAATAAAAACTGCACAGAAGAAATCTGTGAAACTTCTTACTGTTCTGTGCATTCAACTAACAGAGTTGAACCTCAGTTTTCATTGAGCAGTTCTGAAACACTCTTTCTGTAGAAAATACTAGTGGACATTCAGGGCGCTAAGAGGACTATAGTGGAAAAAGGAAAAAGTTCACATAAAAACTACACAGAAGCTATCTGTGAAACTTCTCTCTGTTCTGTGCATTCAACTAACGGAGTTGAACCTTACTTTTGATTGAGAAGTTCTGAAACACTCTTTCTGTAGAAAATGCAAGTGGACCTTCGGAGCGCTAAGAGGCCTATAGCGGAAAAAGTAATACCTTCAAATACAAACTACACAGAAGCATTCTGTGAAACTTCTTTCTGTTCTTTGCATTCATCTAACAGAGTTGAACCTTACTTTTGATTGAGCGCTTCTGAAACACCCTTTCTATAGAAAATGCAATTGGACATTCAGGGAGCTAAGAGGCCTATAGAGGAAAAAGGAATATTTTCAAATAAAAACTGCACAGAAGCAATCTGCGAAACTTCTTACTGTTCTGTGCATTCAACTAACATAGTTGAACGGTAGTTTTTATTGAGCAGTTCTGAAACACTCTTTCTGTAGAAAATGCATGTGGACATTCAGGGCGCTGAGAGGCCTATAGTGGGAAAAGGAATATCCTCAAATAAAAACCACACAGAAGCAATCTGTGAAACTTCTTACTGTTCTGTGCATTCAACTAACAGATTTGAACCTTAGTTATTATTGAGCAGTTCTGATACTCTCTTTCTGTAGAAAATGCAAGTGGACATTCAAGGCGCTAAGAGGCCTATAGCGGGAAAATGAAAATGTTCAAATAAAAACTACAGAGAAGCAATCTGTGAAATATCTTACTGTTCTCTGCATTCAACTAACAGAGTTGAACATTAGTTTATATTGAGCAGTTATGAAACACTCTTTCTGCAGAAAATGCAAGTGAACATTCAGGGCGCTAAGAGGCCTATAGTTGAAAAAGGCATATGTTCAAATAAAAACTACAAAGAAACTATCTGTGAAAATTCTTACAGTTCTGTGCATTCATCTAACAGAGTTCAAACTTACTTTTGATTGAGCAGTTCTGAAACACCCTTTCTGTAGAAAATGCAAGTGGACTTTCAGGGCGCTAAGAGGGCTATGGTGGAAAAAGGAATACCTTCAATTAAAAACTACACAGAAGCAATTTGTGAAACCTCTTACAGTACTGTTCTTTAAACTAACCCAGTTGAACGTTAATTTTGATTGAACAGTTCTGAAACACTCTTTCTGTAGAAAATGCAAGTGGACATTCATGGCGCTAAGAGGCCTATAGTGGAAAAGGGAATATCTTCAAACAAAAACTACAAAGTAGCAATCTGTGAAACTTCTTTCTGTTCTGTGCATTCAACTAACAGAGTTGAACCTTATATTTGATTGAGCAGTTCTGAAACACTCTTTCTGTAGAAAATACAAGTGGACACTCAGGGCGCTGAGAGGCCTGTAGTGGAAAAACTAATAAGTTCAAATAAAAACTACACAGAAGATATCTGTGAAAGTTCTCTCTGTTCTGTGCATTCAACTAACAGAGTTGAAACTTAATTTTGATGGAGCATTTCTGAAACACTCTTTCTGTAGAAAATGCAAGTGGACATTCATGGCGCTAAGAGGCCCATAGTAGAAAAAGGAATATCTTCAAACAAAAACTACACAGAAGCAATCTGTGAAACTTCTTTCTGTTCTGTGCATTCAACTAAGAGATTTGAACCTTACTTTTGATTGAGCAGTTCTGAAACACTCTTTCTGTAGAAAATAAAAGTGGACTTTCGAAGCGCTAAGAGGCCTATAGCGGAAAAAGTAATCTCTTCAAATAAAAACAACACAGAAGCATTCTGTGAAACTTCTTTCTGTTCTGTGCATTCAACTAACAGAGTTTAACCTTACTTTTGATTGAGCAGTTCTGAAACACTCTTTCTGCAGAAAATGGAATTGGACATTCAGGGCGCTAAGAGGCCTATAGTGGAAAAGGAATATTTTCAAATAAAAACTGCACGGAAGAAATCTGTGAAACTTCTTAGTGTTCTGTGCATTCATCTAACAGAGTTGAACCTCAGTTTTCATTGATCAGTTCTGAAACACTCTTTCTGTAGAAATTACAAGTGGACATTCAGGGCACTAAGAGGACTATAGTGGAAAAAGGAAAAAGTTAAAATAAAAACTACACAGAAGCCATCTGTGAAACTTCTCTCTGTTCTGTGCATTCAACTAACGGAGTTGAACCTTACTTTTGGTTGAGAAGTTCTGAAACACTCTTTCTGTAGAAAATGCAAGTGGACCTTCGGAGCGCTAAGAGGCCTATAGCGGAAAAAGTAATACCTTCAAATACAAACTACACAGAAGCATTCTGTGAAAATTCTTCTGTTCTTTGCATTCATCTAACAGAGTTGAACCTTACTTTTGATTGAGCGCTTCTGAAACACCCTTTGTATAGAAAATGCAATTCGACATTCAGGGAGCTAAGAGGCCTATAGAGGAAAAAGGAATATTTTCAAATAAAAACTGCACAGAAGCAATCTGCGAAACTTCTTACTGTTCTGTGCATTCAACTAAATAGTTGAAAGGTAGTTTTTATTGAGCAGTTCTGAAACACTCTTTCTGTAGAAAATGGAAGCGGACATTCAGGGCGCTGAGAGGCCTATAGCGGGAAAAGGAATATCCTCAAATAAAAACCACACAGAAGCAATCTGTGAAACTTCTTACTGTTCTGTGCATTCAACTAACAGATTTGAACCTTAGTTATTATTGAGCAGTTCTGAAACTCTCTTTCTGTAGAAAATGCAATTGGACATTCAGGGCGCTAAGAGGCCTATAGCGGAAAAATGAAAATGTTCAAATAAAAACTACAGAGAAGCAACCTGTGAAACATCTTACTGTTCTCTCATTCAACTAACAGAGTTGAACCTTAGTTTATATTGAGCAGTTATGAAACACTCTTTCTGCAGAAAATGCAAGTGAACATTCAGGGCTCTAAGAAGCCTATAGTTGAAAAAGGTATATGTTCAAATAAAAACTACAAAGAAGCTATCTGTGAAACTCCTTACAGTTCTGTGCATTCGACTAACAGAGTTCAAACTTACTTTTGATTGAGCAGTTCTGAAACACCCTTTCTGTAGAAAATGCAAGTGGACATTCAGGGCGCTAAGAGGCCTATGGTGGAAAAAGGAATACCTTCAAATAAAAACTACACAGAAGCAATCTGTGAAACTTCTTACGGTTCTGTTCTTTAAACTAACACAGTTGAACTTTAATTTTGATTGAACAGTTCTGAAACACTCTTTCTGTAGAAAATGCAAGTGGACATTCATGGCGCTAAGTGGCCTATAGTGGAAAAGGGAATATCTTCAAACAAAAACTACAAAGAAGCAATCTGTGAAACTTCTTTCTGTTCTGTGCATTCAACTAACAGAGTTGAACCTTAGATTTGATTGAGCAGTTCTGAAACACTCTTTCTGTGGAAAATACAAGTGGACACTTAGGGCGCTAAGAGGCCTATAGTGGAAAAAGTAATAAGTTCAAATAAAAACTACACAGAAGATATCTGTGAAAGTTCTCTCTGTTCTGTGCATTCAACTAACAGAGTTCAAACTTAGTTTTGATGGAGCAGTTCTGAAACACTCTTTCTGTAGAAAATGCAAGAGAAAATTCATGGCGCTAAGAGGCCCATAGTAGAAAAAGGAATATCTTCAAACAAAAACTACACAGAAGCAATCTGTGAAACTTCTTTCTGTTCTGTGCATTCAACTAACAGATTTGAACCTTACTTTTGATTGAGCAGTTCTGAAACACTCTTTCTGTAGAAAATACAAATGGACCTTCGAAGCGCTAAGAGGCCTATAGCGGAAAAAGTAATCTCTTCAAATAAAAACAACACAGCAGCATTCTGTGAAATTTCTTTCTGTTCTGTGCATTCAACTAACAGAGTTTAACCTTACTTTTGATTGAGCAGTTCTGAAACACTCTTTCTGCAGAAAATGGAATTGGACATTCAGGGCGCTAAGAGGCCTATAGTGGAAAAGGAATATTTTCAAATAAAAACTGCACAGAAGAAATCTGTGAAACTTCTTACTGTTCTGTGCATTCATCTAACAGAGTTGAATCTCAGTTTTCATTGAGCAGTTCTGAAACACACTTTCTGTAGTAAATACAAGGGGACATTCAGGGCGCTAAGTGGACTATAGTGGAAAAAGGAATAAGTTCACATAAAAACTACACAGAAGCTATCTGTGAAACTTCTCTCTGTTCTGTGCATTCAACTAACGGAGTTGAACGTTACTTTTGATTGAGAAGTTCTGAAACACTCTTTCTGTAGAAAATGCAAGTGGACCTTCGGAGCGCTAAGAGGCCTATAGCGGAAAAAGTAATACCTTCAAATACAAACTACACAGAAGCATTCTGTGAAACTACTTTCTGTTCTTTGCATTCATCTAACAGAGTTGAACTTTACTTTTGATTGAGCGCTTCTGAAACACCCTTTCTATAGAAAATGCAATTGGACATTCAGGGAGCTAAGAGGCCTATACAGGAAAAAGGAATATTTTCAAATAAAAACTGCACAGAAGCAATCTGCGAAACTTCTTACTGTTCTGTGCATTCAACTAACATAGTTGAACAGTAGTTTTTATTGAGCAGTTCTGAAACACTCTTTCTGTAGAAAATGCAAGTGGACATTCAGGGGGCTGAGAGGCCTATAGTGGGAAAAGGAATATCCTCAAATAAAAACCACACAGAAGCAATCTGTGAAACTTCTTACTGTTCTGTGCATTCAACTAACAGATTTGAACCTTAGTTATTATTGAGCAGTTCTGAAACTCTCTTTCTGTAGAAAAGGCAAGTGAACATTCAAGACGCTAAGAGGCCTATAGCGGAAAAATGAAAATGTTCAAATAAAAACTACAGAGAAGCAATCTGTGAAACATCTTACTGTTCTCTGCGTTCAACTAACAGAGTTGAACCTTAGTTTATATTGAGCAGTTATGAAACACTCTTTCTGCAGAAAATGCAAGTGAACATTCAGGGCGCTAAGAGGCCTATAGTTGAAAAGGCATATGTTCAAATAAAAACTACAAAGAAACTATCTGTGAAAATTCTTACAGTTCTGTGCATTCAACTAACAGAGTTCAAACTTACTTTTGATTGAGCAGTTCTGAAACACTCTTTCTGTAGAAAATGCAAGTGGACATTCAGGGCGCTAAGAGGCCTATGGTGGAAAAAGGAATACCTTCAAATAAAAACTACACAGAAGCAATTTGTGAAACTTCTTATGGTTCTGTTCTTTAAACTAACACATTTGAACCTTAATTTTGATGGAACAGTTCTGAAACACTCTTTCTGTAGAAAATGCAAGTGGACATTCATGGCGCTAAGAGGCCTATAGTGGAAAAGGGAATATATTGAAACAAAAAATACAAAGAAGCAATCTGTGAAACTTCTTTCTGTTCTGTGCATTCAACTAACAGATTTGAACCTTAGTTTTGATTGAGCAGTTCTGAAACACTCTTTCTGTAGAAAATACAAGTGGACATTCAGGGCGCTAAGATGCCTATAGTGGAAAAAGGAATAAGTTCAAATAAAAACTACACAGAAGATATCTGTGAAACTTCTTTCTATTCTGTGCATTCAACTAACAGAGTTGAAAGTTAGTTTTGATTCAGCAGTTCTGAAACACTCTTTCTGTTGAAAATGCATGTGGACATTCATGGCGCTATGAGGCCCATAGTAGAAAAAGGAATAACTTCAAACAAAAACTACACAGAAGCAATCTGTGAAACTTCTTTCTCTTCTGTGCATTCAACTAACATATTTGAACCTTACTTTTGATGCAGCATTTCTGAAACACTCATTCTGTAGAAAATGCTAATGGACATTCGGAGCCCTAAGAGGCCTATAGCGGAAAGGGTAATATCTTCAAATAAAAACTACACAGAAGCATTCTGTGAAACTTCTTTCTGATCTGTGCATTTAACTAACAGAGTTCAACCTTACCTTTGGTTGAGCAGTTCTGAAACACTCTTTCTGTAGAAAATGCAATTGGACATTCAGGGCGCCAAGAGGCCTATAGTGGAAAAGGAATATTTTCAAATAAAACTGCACAGAAGAAATCTGTGAAACTTCTTACTGTTCTGTGCATTCAACTAACAGTGTTGATCGGTAGATTTATTGAGCAGTTCTGAAACACTCTTTCTGTAGAAAATGCAAATGGACATTCAGGTCGCTTAGAGGCCTATAGTGGGACAAGGAATATCTTCAAATAAAAACCACACAGAACCAATCTGTGAAACTTCTTACTGTTCTGTGCATTCAACTCACAGAGTTGAACCTTAGTTATTATTGAGCAGTTCTGAAACACTCTTTCTGTTGAAAATGCAAGTGAACATTCAGGGCGCTAAGAGGCCTATAGCGGAAAAATGAATATGTTCAATTAAAAACTACACAGAAGCAATCTGTGAAACTTCTTACTGTTCTGTGCATTCAACTAACAGAGTTGAACCTTCATTTATATTGAGCAGTTATGAAACACTCTTTCTGCAGAAAATGCAAGTGAACATTCAGGGCGCTAAGAGGCCTATAGTTGAAAAAGTATATGCATAAATAAAAACTACAAAGAAGCTATCTGTGAAACTTCTTACAGTTCTGTGCATTCAACTGACAGAGTTCAACCTTACATTTGATTGAGCAGTTCTGAAACACCCTTTCTGAAGGAAATGCAAGGGGACATTCAGGGCGCTAAGAGGCCTATGTTGGAAAAAGGAACACCTTCAAATTAAAACGACACAGAAGCAATCTGTGAAACTTCTTATGGTTCTGTTCTTTAAACTAACACAGTTGAAACATAATTTTGATTGAACACTACTGAAACACTCTTTGTGTTGAAAGCGCAAGTGGACATTCATGGCTCTAAGAGGCCTATAGTGGAAAAGGGAATATCTTCCAACAAAAAATACAAAGAAGCAATCTGTGAAACTACTTTCTGTTCTGTGCATTCAACTAACAGAGTTGAACCTTAGTTTTGATTGAGCAGTTCTGCAACACTCTTTCTGTAGAAAATACAAGTGGACATTCAGGGCGCTAGGAGGCCTACAGTGGAAAAAGGAATGAGATCATATAAAAACTACACAGAAGCTATCTGTGAAACTTCTCTCTGTTCTGTGCATTCAACTAACGGAGTTGAATCTTAATTTTGATTGAGAAGTTCTGAAACACCCTTTCTGTAGAAAATGCAATTGGACATTCAGGGAGCTAAGAGGCCTATAGTGGAAAAAGGAATATTTTCAAATAAAAACTGCACAGAAGCAATCTGCGAAACTTCTTACTGTTCTGTGCATTCAACTAACATAGTTGAACAGTAGTTTTAATTGAGCAGTTTTGAAACACTCTTTCTGTAGAAAATGCAAGTGGACATTCAGAGCGCTGAGAGGCCGATAGTGGGAAAAGGAATATCTTCAAATAAAAACCACACTGAAGCAATCTGTGAAACTTCTTACGGTTCTGTTCTTTAAACTATCACAGTTGAACCTTTATTTTGATTGAAGAGTTCTGAAACACTCTTTCTGTAGAAAATGCAAGTGGACATTCATGGCGCCAAGAGGCCTATAGTGGAAAAGGGGTATCTTCAAACAAAAACTACAAAGAAGAAATCTGTGAAACTTCTTTCTGTTCTGTGAATTCAACTAACAGAGTTGAACCTTAGTTTTGATTGAGCAGTTCTGAAACACTATTTCCGTAGAAAATACATGTGAACATTCAGGGCGCTAAGAGGCCTATAGTGGAAAAAGGAATAAGTTCAAATAAAAACTACACAGAAGATATCTGTGAAACTTCTCTCTGTTCTGTGCATTCAACTAACAGAGTTGAACCTTAGTTTTGGTTGAGCAGTTCTGAAACTCTCTTTCTGTAGAAAATGCAAGTGGACATTCATGGCGCTAAGAGGCCCATAGTAGAAAAAGGAATATCTTCAAACAAAAACTACACAGAAGCAATCTGTGAAACCTCTTTCTGTTCTGTGCATTCAACTAAC
Organism: Nomascus leucogenys; assembly: GCF_006542625.1. Lineage (NCBI taxonomy): Eukaryota > Metazoa > Chordata > Mammalia > Primates > Hylobatidae > Nomascus > Nomascus leucogenys. The sequence goes on along the minus strand of NW_022096040.1, from coordinate 61,321 downwards.
AGATTTGAACCTTACTTTTGATTGAGCATTTCTGAAACACTCTTTCTGTGGAAAATGCAAGTGGACATTCGGAGCGCTAAGAGGCCTATAGCGGAAAAAGTAATATCTTCAACTAAAAACTACAAAGAAGCATTCTGTGAAACTTCTTTCTGTTCTGTGCATTCAACTAACAGAGCTTAACCTTACTTTTGATTGAGCAGTTCTGAAACACTCTTTCTGTAGAAAATGCAATTGGACTTTCAGGGCGCTAAGAGGCCTATACTGGAAAAGGATTATTTTCAAATAAAAACTGCACAGAAGTAATCTGTGAAACATCTTACTGTTCTGTGCATTCAACTAACAGAGTTGAACCTCAGTTTTGATTGAGCAGTTCTGAAACACTCTTTCTGTAGAAAATACAAATGGACATTCAGGGCGCTAAGGGGACCAGAGTGGAAAAAGGAAAAAGTTCACATAAAAACTACACAGAAGCTATCTGTGAAACTTATCTCTGTTCTGTGCATTCAACTAACGGAGTTGAACCTTACTTTCGATTGAGAAGCTCAGAAACACTCTTTCTGTAGAAAATGCAACTGGACCTTCGGAGCGCTAAGAGGCCTGTAGCGGAAAAAGGAATATCTTCCAATAAAAACTACACAGAAGCATTCTGTGAAAATTCTTTCTGTTCTGTGCATTCAACTAACAGAGTGTAACCTTACTTTTGATTGAGCAGTTCTGAAACACTCTTTCTGTAGAAAATGCAATTGTTCATTCAGGGCGCTAAGAGGCCTATAGTGGAAAAGTAATATTTTCAAATAAAAACTTCACAGAAGAAATCTGTGAAACTACTTACTGTTCTGTGCATTCAACTAAGAGAGTTGAACCTCAGTTTTGATTGAGCATTTCTGAAACACTCTTTCTGTAGAAAATTCAAGTGGACATTCAGGGCGCTAAGAGGACTATAGAGGAAAAAGGAAAAAGTTCACTTAAAAACTACACAGAAGCTATCTGTGAAACTTCTTTCTGTTCTCTGCATTCAACTAACGGATTTGAACCTTACTTTTTATTGAGAAGTTGTGAAACACTCTTTCTGTAGAAAATGCAATTGGACCTTCGGAGCGCTAAGAGGCGTACAGCGGAAAAAGTAATACCTTCAAATACAAACTACACAGAAGCATTCTGTGAAACTTCTTTCTGTTCTTTGCATTCATCTAACAGAGTTGAACCTTACTTTTGATTGAGCACTTCTGAAACACCCTTTCTGTAGAAAATGCAATTGGACATTCAGGGAGCTAAGAGGCCTATAGTGGATAAAGGAATATTTTCAAATAAAAACTGCACAGAAACAATCTGCGAAACTTCTTACTGTTCTGTGCATTCAACTAACAGAGTTCAACCGCAGTTTTGATTGAGCAGTTCTGAAACTCTCTTTCTGAAGAAAATACAAGGGGACATTCAGGGCGCTAACAGGACTATAGTGGAAAAAGGAAAAAGTTCACATAAAAACTACACAGAACCTATATGTTAAACTTCTCTCTGTTCTGTGCATTCAACTAACGGAGTTGAACCTTACTTTTGATTGAGAAGTTCTGAAACACTCTTTCTGTAGAATATGCAAGTGGAACATCGGAGCGCTAAGGGGCCTATAGCGGATAAAGTGATACCTTCAAATACAAACTACACAGAAGCATTCTGTGAAACTTCTTTCTGTTCTTTGCATTCATCTAACAGAGTTGAACCTTACTTTTAATTGAGCACTTCTGAAACACCCTTTCTATGGAAAATGGAATTGGACATTCAGGGAGCTAACAAGCCTATAGTGGAAAAAGGAATATTCTCAAATAAAAACCGCACAGAAGCAATCTGCGAAACTTCTTACTGTTCTGTGCATTCAACTAACAGAGTTGAACCTTAGTTTTGATTAAGCAGTTCTGAAACTCTCTTTCTGTAGAAAATACAAGTGGACATTCAGGGCGCTAAGAGGCCTATAGTGGAAAAAGGAATCATTTCAAATAAAAACTACACAGAATATATCTGTGAAACTTCTCTCTGTTCTGTGCATTCAACTAACAGAGTTGAACTTTAGTTTTGATTGAGCAGTTCTGAAACACTCTTTCTGTGGAAAATGCAAGTGGACATTCATGGCGCTAAGAGGCCCATAGTAGAAAAAGGAATATCTTCAAAAACAAAAGCTACACAGAAGCAATCTGTGAAACTTCTTTCTGTTCTGTGCATTAAACTAAGAGATTTGAACCTTAGTTTTGATTGAGCAGTTCTGAAACACTCTTTCTGTAGAAAATGCAAGTCGACATTCAGTGCGCTAAGAGGACTATAGTGGAAAAAGGAAAAAGTTCACATAAAAACTACAGAGATGTTATCTGTGAAACTTCTCTCTGTTCTGTGCATTCAACTAACGGAGTTGAACCTTACTTTTGATTGAGAAGTTCTGAAACACACTTTCTGTAGAAAATGCAAGTGGACCTTCGGAGCGCTAAGAGGCATACAGCGGGAAAATTAATAACTTCAAATAAAAACTACAGAGAAGCATTCTGTGAAACTTCTTTCTGTTCTGTGCATTCAACTAACAGAGTTTAACCTTACTTTTGATTGAGCAGTTCTCAGAAACTCTTTCTGTAGAAAATGCAATTGGACATTCGGGGCGCTAAGAGGCCTATTGTGGAAAAGGAATATTTTCAAATAAATCTGCACAGAAGAAATCGGTGAAATTTCTTACTGTTGTGTGCATTGAACTAACGGAGTTGAACCTTACTTTTGATTGAGAAGTTCTGAAACAATCTTTCTGTAGAAAATGCAAGTTGACCTTCGGAGCGCTAAGAGGCCTATAGCGGAAAAAGTAATACCTTCAAATACAAACTACACAGAAGAATTCTGTGAAACTTCTTTCTGTTCTTTGCATTCATCTAACAGAGTTGAACCTTACTTTTGATTGAGCACTTCTGAAACACCCTTTCTATAGAAAATGCAATTGGACATTCAGGGAGCTAAGAGGCCTATAGTGGAAAAAGGAATATTTTCAAATAAAAACTGCACAGAAGCAATCTGCGAAACTTCTTAATGTTCTGTGCATTCAACTAAAATAGTTGAACGGTAGTTTTTATTGGGCAGTCCTGAAACACTCTTTCTGTGGAAAATGCAAGAGGACATTCAGGGCTCTGAGAGGCCTATAGTGGGAAAACGAATATCTTTAAATAAAAACCTCACAGAAGCAATCTGTGAAACTTCTTACTGTTCTGTGCATTCAACTAACAGAGTTGAACCTTAGTTATTATTGAGCAGTTCTGAAACACTCTTTCTGTAGAAAATGCAAGTCAACTTTCAGGGCACTAAGAGGCCTTTAGCGGAAAAACGAATATGTTCAAATAAAAACTACACAGAAGAAATCTGTGAAACTTCTTACTGTTCTGTGCATTCAACTAACAGAGTTGAAACTTAGTTTATATTGAGCAGTTATGAAACACTCTTTCTGCAGAAAATGCAAGAGAACATTCAGGGCGCTAAGTGGCCTATAGTTGAAAAAGCTATATGTTCAAATATAAAGTACAAAGAAGCTATCTGTGAAACTTCTTACAGTTCTGTGCATTCAACTAACAGAGTGCAACCTTACTTTTGATTGCGCAGTTCTGAAACACCCTTTCTGTAGAAAATGCAAGTGGACATTCAGGGCGCTAAGAGGCCTATGGTGGAAAAAGGAATACCTTCAAATAAAAACTACACAGAAGTAATCTGTGAAACTACTTACGGTTCTGTTCTTTAAACTAACACAGTTGAACCTTAATTTTGATTGAACAGTTCTGAAACACTCTTTCTGTAGAAAATGCAATTGGACATTCAGGGCGCTAAGAGGCCTATAGTGGAAAAGGAATATTTTCAAATAAAAACCGCACAGAAGAAATTTGTGAAACGTCTTACAGTTCTGTGCATTCAACTAACAGAATTGAACCTCAGTTTTGATTGAGGAGTTCTGAAAAACTCTTTCTGTAGAAAATACAAGTGGACATTCAGGGCGCTAAGAGGACTATAGTGGAAAAAGGAAAAATTTCACATAAAAACTACACAGAATCTATCTGTGAAACTTCTCTCTGTTCTGTGCATTCAACTAACGGAGTTGAACCTTACTTTTGATTGAGAAGTTCTGAAACACTCTTTCTTTAGAAAATGCAAGTGGACCTTCGGAGCGCTAAGAGGCCTATAGCGGAAAAAGTAATACCTTCAAATACAAACTACACAGAAGCATTCTGTGAAACTTCTTTCTCTTCTTTGCATTCATCTAACAGAGTTTAACCTTACTTTTGAATGAGCACTTCTGAAACTCCCTTTCTATACAAAATGCCATTGGACATTCAGGGAGCTAAGAGGCCTCTAGTGGAAAAAGGAATATTTTCAACTAAAAACTGCACAGAAGGAATCTGCGAAACTACTTACTGTTCTGTGCATTCAACTAACATAGTTGAACGGTAGTTTTTATTGAGCCGTTCTGAAACACTCTTTCTGTAGAAAATGCAAGTGGACATTCAGGGCGCTGAGAGGCTTATAGTGGGAAAAGGAATATCTTCAAATAAAAACCACACAGAAGCAATCTGTGAAACTTCTTACTGTTCTGTGCATTCAACTGACAGAGTGGAACCTTAGTTATTATTGAGCAGTTGTGAAACACTCTTTCTGTAGAAAATGCAAGTGAACATTCAGGGCGCTAAGAGGCCTATAGCGGAAAAATGAATATGTTCAAATAAAAACTACACAGAAGCAATCTGTGAAACTTCTTACTCTTCTGTGCATTCAACTAACAGAGTTGAACCTTACTGTTGATTGAGGAGTTCGGAAAAACTCTTTCTGTAGAAAATGCAAGTGGACCTTCGGAGCGCTAGGAGGCCTATAGCGGAAAAAGTAATATCTTCAAAAAAAACTACACAGAAGCAATCTGTGAAACTTCTTACGGTTCTCTTCTTTAAACTAACACAGTTGAAACTTAATTTTGATCGAACAGTTCTGAAACAGTCTTTCTGCAGAAAATGCAAGTGGACATTCATGGCGCTAAGAGGCCTCTAGTGGAAAAGGGAATATCTTCAAACAAAAAATACAAAGAAGCAATCTGTGAAACTTCTTTCTGTTCTGTGCATTTAACTAACGGAGTTGAACCTTAGTTTTGATTGAGCAGTTCTGAAACACTCTTTCTGTAGAAAATACAAGTGGACATTCAGGGCACTAAGAGGCCTATAGTGGAAAAAGGAATAAGTTCAAATAAAAACTACACAGAAGCAATCTGGGAAACTTCTCTCTGTTCTGTGCATTCAACTAACAGATTTGAACCTTAGTTTTGATTGAGCAGTTCTGAAACACTCTTTCTGTGGAAAATGCAAGTGGACATTCATGGCGCTAAGAGGCCCATTGTGGAAAAAGGAGTATCTTCAAAAACAAAAACTACACAGAAGCAATCTGTGAAACGTCTCTCTGTTCTGTGCATTCAACTAACAGATTTGAACCTTAGTTTTGATTCAGCAGTTCTGAAACACTCTTTCTGTAGAAAATGCAAGTGGACATTCATGGCGCTAAGAAGCCCATAGTAGAAAAAGGAATATCTTAAAACAAAAACTACAGAGAAGCAATCTGTGAAACTTTTTTCTGTTCTGTGCATTCAACTAACAGAGTTGAACCTTACTTTTGATTGAGCAGTTCTGAAACACTCTTTCTGTAGAAAATGCAAGTGGACATTCGGAGCGCTAAGAGGCCTACAGCGGAAAAAGTAATATCTTCAAATTAAACCTACACAGAAGCATTCTGTGAAACTTCTTTCTGTTCTGTGCATTCAATTAACAGAATTTAACCCTACTTTTGATTGAGCAGTTCTGTAAGACTCTTTCTGTAGAAAATGCAATTGGACATTCGGGGCGCTAAGAGGCCTGTAATGGAAAAGGAATATTTTGAAATAAAAACTGCACAGAAGACATCTGTGAAACTCCTTACTGTTCTGTACATTCAACTAAGAGAGTTGAACCTCAGTTTTGATTGAGCAGTTCTGAAACACTCTTTCTGTAGAAAATACAAGTGGACATTCAAGGCGCTAACAGGACTACAGTGGAAAAAGGAAAAAGTTCACATAAAAACTACTCAGAAGCTATCTGTGAAAGTTCCCTCTGTTCTGTGCATTCAACTAACGGAGTTGAACCTTACATTGATTGAGAAGATCTGAAACACTGTTTCTGTAGAAAATGCAAGTGGACCTTCGGAGCGCTAAGAGGCCTATAGCGGAAAAAGTAATACCTTCAAATACAAACTACACAGAAGCATTCTGTGAAACTTCTTTCTGTTCTTTGCATTCATCTAACAGAGTTGAACCTTACTTTTGATTGAGCGCTTCTGAAACACCCTTTCTATAGGAAATGCAATTGGACATTCAGGGAGCTAAGAGGCCTATAGTGGAAAAAGGAATATTTTCAAATAAAAACTACACAGAAGCAATCTGTGAAACTTCTTACTGTTCTGTGCATTCAACTAACAGTGTTGAACCTTAGTTTATATTGAGCAGTTATGAAACACTCTTTCTGCAGAAAATGCAAGTGAACATTCAGGGCGCTAAGAGGCCTATAGTTGAAAAAGGTATATGTTCAAATAAAAACTACAAAGAAGCTATCTGTGAAACTTCTTACAGTTCTGTGCATTCAACTAACAGAGTTTATCCTTACTTTTGATTGAGAAGTTCTGAAACACTCTTTCTGTAGAAAATGCAATTGGACATTCAGGGCGCTAAGAGGCCTATAGTGGAAAAGGAATATTTTCAAACAAAAACTGCACAGAGGAAATCTGTGAAACTTCTTACTGTTCTGTGCATTCAACTAACAGAGTTCAACCTTAGTTATTATTGAGCAGTTCTGAAACACTCTTTGTGTAGAAAACGCAAGTGGACATTCAGGGCGCTGAGAGGCCTATAGTGGGAAAAGGAATATATTCAAATAAAAACCACACAGAAGCAATCTGTGAAACTTCTTACTGTTCTGTGAATTCAACTAACAGAGTTGAACCTTAGTTTTTATTGAGCAGTTCTGAAACACTCTTTCTGTAGAAATTGCAAGTTAACTTTCAGGACGCTAAGAGGCCTATAGCGGAAAAAATGAATATGTTCAAATAAAACCTACACAGAAGCAATCTGTGAAACTTCGTACTGCTCTGTGCATCACCTAAAAGAGTTGAACCTTCGTTTATATTGAGCAGTTATGAAACACTCTTTCTGCAGAAAATGCAAGTGAACATACAGGGCGCTAAGAGGCCTATAGTTGAAAAAGGTATATGTTCAAATAAAAACTACAAAGAAGCTATCTGTGAAACATTTTACAGTTCTGTGCATTCAACTGACAGAGTTCAACCTTACTTTTGATTGAGCAGTTCTGAAACACCCTTTCTGTAGAAAATGCAAGTGGACATTCAGGGCGCTAAGAGGCCTATAGTGGAAAAAGGAATAAGTTCATATAAAAACTACACAGAAGATATCTGTGAAACTTCTCTCTGTTCTGTGCATACAACTAACAGAGTAGAACCTTAGTTTTGATTGAGCAGTTCTGAAACACTCTTTCTGTAGAAAATGCAAGTGGACATTCATGGCGCTAAGAGGCCCATGGTAGATAAAGGAATATCTTCAAACAAAAACTACACAGAAGCAATCTGTGAAACTTCTTTCTGTTCTGTGCATTCAACTAACAGAGTTGAACCCTAGTTTATATTGAGCAGTTATGAAACACTCTTTCGGCAGAAAATGCAAGTGAACATTCAGGGCGCTAAGAGGCCTATGGTTGAAAAAGGTATATGTTCAATTAAAAACTACAAAGAAGCAATCTGTGAAACATCTTACAGTTCTGTGCATTCAACTAACATAGTTCAACCTTCTTTTGATTGAGCAGTTCTGAAACACCCTTTCTGTAGAAAATGCAAGTGGACATTCAGGGCGCTAAGAGGCCTATGGTGGAAAAAGTAATACCTTCAAATAAAAACTACACAGAAGCAATCTGTGAAACTTCTTACGGTTCTGTTCTTTAAACAAACATAGTTGAAGCTTAATTTTGATTGAACAGTTCTGAAACCCTCTTTCTGTAGAAAATGCAAGTGGACATTCATGGCGCTAAGAGGCCCATAGTAGAAAAAGGAATATCTTCCAACAAAAACTACACAGAAGAAATCTGTGAAACTTCTTTCTGTTCTGTGCATTCAACTAACAGAGTTGAACCTTAGTTTTGATTGAGTAGTTCTGGAACAATCTTTCTGTAGAAAATACAAGTGGACATTCAGGGCGCTAAGAGGCCTATAGTGGAAAATGGAATAAGTTCAAATAAAAACTACACAGAAGGTATCTGTGAAACTTCTCTCTGTTCTGTGCATTCAACTTACAGAGTTGAACCTTAGTTTTGACTGAGCAGTTCTGAAAAACACTTTCTGTAGAAAATGCAAGTGGACATTCATGGCGCTAAGAGGCCCATAGTAGAAAAAGGAATATCTTCAATCAAAAACTACACAGAAGCAATCTGTGAAACTTCTTTCTGTTCTGTGCATTCAACTAACAGAGTTGAACCTTACTTTTGATTGAGCAGTTCTGAAACACTCTTTCTGTAGAAAAGGCAAGTGGACATTCGGAGCGCTTAGAGGCCTATAGCAGAAAAAGTTATATCTTCAAATAAAAACTACACGGAAGCATTCTGTGAAACTTCTTTCTGTTCTGTGCATTCAACTAACAGAGTTTAACCTTACTTTTGATTGAGCAGTTCTGAAACACTCTTTCTGTAGAAAATGCAACTGGACATTCAGGGCGCTAAGAGGCCTATAGTGGAAAAGGAATATTTTCAAATAAAAACTGCACAGAAGAAATCTGTGAAACTTCTTACTGTTCTGTGCATTCAACTAACAGAGTTGAACCTCAGTTTTGATTGAGCAGTTCTGAAACACTGTTTCTGTAGAAAATACAAGTGGACATTTGGGGCGTTAAGAGGACTATAGTGGAAAAAGGAAAAAGTTCACTTAAATACTACACAGAAGCTATCTGTGAAACTTGTCTCTGTTCTGTGCAATCAACTAACGGAGTTGAACCTTACTTTTGATTGAGAAGTTCTGAAATCCTCTTTCTGTAGAAAATGCAATTGGACCTTCAGAGCTCTAAGAGGCCTATAGCGGAAAAAGTAATACCTTCAAATACGAACTACACAGAAGCATTCTGTGAAACTTTTTCTGTTCTTTGCATTCATCTAACAGAGTTGAACCTTACTTTTGATTGAGCACTTCTGAAACACCCTTTCTATAGAAAATGCAATTGGACATTCAGGGAGCTAAGAGGCCTATAGTGCAAAAAGGAATATTTTCAAATAAAAACTGCACAGAAGCAATCTGCGAAACTTCTTACTGTTCTGTGCATTCAACTAACATAATTGAACGGTAGTTTTTATTGACCAGTTCTGAAACACTCTTTCTGTTGAAAATGCAATTGGACATTCAGGGCGCTGTGAGGCCTATAGTGGGAAAAGTAATGTATTCAAATAAAAACCACACAGAAGCAATCTGTGAAACTTCTTACTGTTCTGTGCATTCAACTAACAGAGTTTACCTTAGTTATTATTGAGCAATTCTGAAACACTCTTTGTGTTGAAAATGCAAGTGAACATTCAGGGCGCTAAGAGGCCTATAGCCGAAAAATGAATATGTTCAAATAAAAACTACCCAGAAGCAATCTGTGAAACTTCTTACTGTTCTGTGCATTCAGCTAACAGAGTTGAACCTTAGTTTATATTGAGCAGTTATGAAACACTCTTTCTGAAGAAAATGCAAGTGAACATTCAGGGTGCTAAGAGGCCTATAGTTGAAAAAGGCATATGTTCAAATAAAAACTACAAAGAAACTATCTGTGAAAATTCTTACAGTTCTGTGCATTCAACTAACAGAGTTCAACCTTACTTTGATTGAGCAGTTCTGAAACACCCTTTCTGTAGAAAATGCAAGTGGACATTCAGGGCGCTAAGAGGCCTATGGTGGAAAAAGGAATACCTTCAAATAAAAACTACACAGAAGCAATTTGTGAAACTTCTTACGGTTCTGTTCTTTAAACTAACACAGTTGAACCTTAATTTTGATCGAACAGTTCTGAAACACTCTTTCTGCAGAAAATGCAAGTGGACATTCATGGCGCTGAGAGGCCTATAGTGGAAAAGGGAATATCTTCAAACAAAAAATACAAAGAAGCAATCTGTGAAACTTCTTTCTGTTCTGTGCATTCAACTAACAGAGTTGAACCTTAGTTTTGATTGAGCAGTTCTGAAACACTCTTTCTGTAGAAAATACAAGTGGACATTCAGGGCACTAAGAGGCCTATAGTGGAAAAAGGAATAAGTTCAAATAAAAACTACACAGAAGATATCTGTGAAACTTCTCTCTGTTCTGTGCATTCAACTAACAGATTTGAACCATTATTTTGATTGAGCAGTTCTGAAACTCTCTTTCTGTACAAAATGCAAGTGGACATTCATGGCGCTAAGAGGCCCATAGTAGAAAAAGGAATATCTTCAAACAAAAACTACACAGAAGCAATCTGTGAAACTTCTTCCTGTTCTGTGCATTCAACTAACAGAGTTGAACCTTAGTTTTGATTGAGCAGTTCTGAAACACTCTTTCTGTAGAAAATACAAGTGGACATTCTGGGCGCTAAGAGGCCTATAGAGGAAAAAGGAATTAGTTCAAATAAAAACTACACAGAAGATATCTGTGAAACTTCTCTCTCTTCTGTGCATTCAACTAACGGATTTGAACCTTAGTTTTGAATGAGCAGTTCTGAAACACTCTTTCTGTAGAAAATGCAATTAGACATTCAGGGCGCTAAGAGGCCTACAGTGGAAAAGGAATATTTTCAAACAAAAACCGCACAGAAGAAATCTGTGAAACTTCTTACAGTTCTGTGCATTCAACTAACAGAGTTGAACCTCAGTTTTGATTGAGGAGCTCTGAAACACTCTGTAGAAAATACAAGTGGACATTCAGGGCGCTAAGAGGACTATAGTGGAAAAAGGAAACATTTCACATAAAAACTACACAGAAGCAATCTGTGAAACTTCTCTCTGTTCTGTGCATTCTACTAACGGAGTTGAACCTTAGTTTTGATTGAGCAGTTCTGAAACACTCTTTCTGTAGAAAATGCAAGTGGACATTCATGGCACTAAGACGCCCATAGTAGAAAAAGGAATATATTCAAACCAAAACTACACAGAAGCAATCTGTGAAACTTCTTTCTGTTCTGTGCATTCAACTAACAGAGTTGAACCTTACTTTTGATTGAGAAGTTCTGAAACACTCTTTCTGTAGAAAATGCAAGTGGAACTTCGGAGCGCTAAGAGCCCTAAAGAGGAAAAAGGAATAGCTTCAAATAAAAACTACACAGAAGCATTCTGTAAAACTTCTTTCTGTTCTGTGCATTCAACTAACAGAGTTTAACGTTACTTTTGATTGAGCAGTTCTGAAACACTCTTTCTGTAGAAAATGCAATTGGACATTCAGGGCGCTAAGAGGCCTATAGTGGAAAAGGAATATTTTCAAATAAAAAGTGCACAGAAGAAATCTGTGAATCTTCTTACTGTTCTGTGCATTCAACTAACAGAGTTGAACCTCAGTTTTCATTGAGCAGTTCTGAAACACTCTTTCTGTAGAAAACACAAGTGGACATTCAGGGCGCTAAGAGGACTATAGTGGAAAAAGGAAAAAGTTCACATAAAAACTACACAGAAGCTATCTGTGAAACTTCTCTCTGTTCTGTGCATTCAACTAACGGAGTTGAACCTTACTTTTGATTGAGAAGTTCTGAAACACTCTTTCTGTAGAAAATGCAAGTGGACCTTCGGAGCGCTAAGAGGCCTATAGCGGAAAAAGTAATACCTTCAAATACAAACTACACAGAAGCATTCTGTGAAACTTCTTTCTGTTCTTTGCATTCATCTAACAGAGTTGAACCTTACTTTTGATTGAGCGCTTCTGAAACACCCTTTCTATAGAAAATGCAATTGGACATTCAGGGAGCTAAGAGGCCTATAGAGGAAAAAGGAATATTTTCAAATAAAAACTGCACAGAAGCAATCTGCGAAACTTCTTACTGTTCTGTGCATTCAACTAACATAGTTGAACGGTAGTTTTTATTGAGCAGTTCTGAAACACTCTTTCTGTAGAAAATGCAAGTGGACATTCAGGGCGCTGAGAGGCCTATAGTGGGAAAAGGAATATCCTCAAATAAACACCACACAGAAGCAATCTGTGAAACTTCTTACTGTTCTGTGCATTCAACTAACAGATTTGAACCTTAGTTATTATTGAGCAGTTCTGAAAATCTCTTTCTGTAGAAAACGCAAGTGAACATTCAAGGCGCTAAGAGGCCTATAGCGGAAAAATGAAAATGTTCAAATAAAAACTACAGAGAAGCAATCTGTGAAACATCTTACTGTTCTCTGCATTCAACTAACAGAGTTGAACCTTAGTTTATATCGAGCAGTTATGAAACACTCTTTCTGCAGAAAATGCAAGTGAACATTCAGGGCGCTAAGAGGCCTATAGTTGAAAAAGGCATATGTTCAAATAAAAACTACAAAGAAACTATCTGTGAAAATTCTTACAGTTCTGTGCATTCAACTAACAGAGTTCAAACTTACTTTTGATTGAGCAGTTCTGAAGCACCCTTTCTGTAGAAAATGCAAGTGGACATTCAGGGCGCTAAGAGGCCTATGGTAGAAAAAGGAATACCTTCAAATAAAAACTACACAGAAGCAATTTGTGAAACTTCTTACGGTTCTGTTCTTTAAACTAACACAGTTGAAACTTAATTTTGATTGAACAGTTCTGAAACACTCTTTCTGTAGAAAATGCATGTGGACATTCATGGCGCTAAGAGGCCTATAGTGGAAAAGGGAATATCTTCAAACAAAAACTACAAAGAAGCAATCTGTGAAACTTCTTTCTGTTCTGTGCATTCAACTAACAGAGTTGAACCTTAGATTTGATTGAGCAGTTCTGAAACACTCTTTCTGTAGAAAATACAAGTGGACACTCAGGGCGCTTAGAGGCCTATAGTGGAAAAAGTAATAAGTTCAAATAAAAACTACACAGAAGATATCTGTGAAACTTCTCTCTGTTCTGTGCATTCAACTAACAGATTTGAACCTTAGTTTTGATGGAGCAGTTCTGAAACTCTCTTTCTGTACAAAATGCAAGTGGACATTCATGGCGCTAAGAGGCCCATAGTAGAAAAAGGAATATCTTCAAACAAAAACTACACAGAAGCAATCTGTGAAACTTCTTTCTGTTCTGTGCATTCAACTAAGAGATTTGAACCTTACTTTTGATTGAGCAGTTCTGAAACACTCTTTCTGTAGAAAATGCAAGTGGACCTTCGAAGCGCTAAGAGGCCTATAGCGGAAAAAGTAATCGCTTCAAATAAAAACAACACAGAAGCATTCTGTGAAACTTCTTTCTGTTCTGTGCATTCAACTAACAGATTTTAACCTTACTTTTGATTGAGCAGTTCTGAAACACTCTTTCTGCAGAAAATGGAATTGGACATTCAGGGCGCTAAGAGGCCTATAGTGGAAAAGGAATATTTTCAAATAAAAACTGCACAGAAGAAATCTGTGAAACTTCTTACTGTTCTGTGCATTCAACTAACAGAGTTGAACCTCAGTTTTCATTGAGCAGTTCTGAAACACTCTTTCTGTAGAAAATACTAGTGGACATTCAGGGCGCTAAGAGGACTATAGTGGAAAAAGGAAAAAGTTCACATAAAAACTACACAGAAGCTATCTGTGAAACTTCTCTCTGTTCTGTGCATTCTACTAACGGAGTTGAACCTTACTTTTGATTGAGAAGTTCTGAAACACTCTTTCTGTAGAAAATGCAAGTGGACATTCGGTGCGCTAAGAGGCCTATAGAGGAAAAAGTAATACCTTCAAATACAAACTACACAGAAGCATTCTGTGAAACTTCTTTCTGTTCTTTGCATTCATCTAACAGAGTTGAACCTTACTTTTGATTGAGCACTTCTGAAACACCCTTTCTATAGAAAATGCAATTGGACATTCAGGGAGCTAAGAGGCCTATAGTGGAAAAAGGAATATTTTCAAATAAAAACTGCACAGAAGAAATCTGTGAAACTTCTTACTGTTCTGTGCATTCAACTAACATAGTTGAACGGTAGTTTTTATTGAGCAGTTCTGAAACACTCTTTCTGTATAAAATGCAAGTGGACATTCACGGCGCTGAGAGGCCTATAGTGGAAAAAGTAATATCTTCAAAATAAACCACCCAGAAACAATAGGTGAAACTTCTTGCTGTTGTGTGCATTCAACTATCAGAGTTGAACCTTAGTTATTATTGAGCAGTTCTGAAACACTCTTTCTTTAGAAAATGCAAGTGAATATTCAGGGCACTAAGAGGCCTATAGCGGAAAAATGAATATGTTGAAATAAAAACTACACAGAAGCAATCTGTGAAACTTCTTCCGGTTCTCTTCTTTAAACTAACACAGTTGAACCTTAATTTTGATTGAACAGTTCTGAAACACTCTTTCTGTAGAAAATGAAAGTGGACATTCATGGCGCTAAGTGGCGTATAGTGGAAAATGGAATATCTCCAAACAAAAACTACAAAGAAGCAATCTGTGAAACTTCTTTCTGTTCTGTGCATTCAACTAACGGAGTTGAACCTTAGTTTTGATTGAGCAGTTCTGAAACACTCTTTCTGTAGAAAATGCAAGTGAACATTCAGGGCGCTAAGAGGCCTATAGTTGAAAAAGATATATGTTCAAATAAAAACTACACAGAAGATATCTGTGAAACTTCTCAATGTTCTGTGTATTCAACTAACAGAGTTGAATCTTAGTTTTGATTGAGGAGTTCTGAAACACTCTTTCTGTAGAAAATACAAGTGGACATTCATGGCGCTAAGAAGTTCATAGTAGAAAAAGGAATATCTTCAAACAAAAACTACACAGAAGCAAACTGTGAAACTTCTTTCTGTTCTGTGCATTCAACTAACAGAGTTGAACCTTACTTTTGATTGAGCAGTTCTGAAACACACTTTCTGTAGAAAATACTAGGGGACATTCCGGGCGCTAAGAGGCCTACAGTGGAAAAAGGAATAAGTTGAAATAAAAACTACACAGAAGATATCTGTGAAACTTCTCTCTGTTCTGTGCATTCAACTAACAGAGTTGAACCTTACTTTTGATAGAGCAGTTCTGAAACACTCTTTCTGTAGAAAATGCAAGTGGACATTCATGGCGCTAAGAGGCCCATAGTAGAAAAAGGAATATCTTCAAACAAAAACTGCACAGAAGAAATCTGTGAAACTTCTCACTGTTCTGAGCATTCAACTAACGGTGTTGAACCTTAGTTATTATTGAGCATTTCTGAAACAATCTTTCTGTAGAAAATGAAAGTGAACATTCAGGGCGCTAAGAGGCCTACAGCGGAAAAATGAATATGTTGAAATAAAAACTACACAGAAGCAATCTGTGAAACTTCTTACTGTTCTGTGCATTCAACAAACAGAGTTGAACCTTAGTTTATATTGAGCAGTTATGAAACAATCTTTCAGCAGAAAATGCAAGTGAACATTCAGGGCGCTAAGAGGCCTATAGTTGAAAAAGGTATATGTTCAAATAAAAACTACAAAGAAGCTATCTGTGAAACTTCTTACAGTTCTGTGCATTCAACTAACAGAGTTCAACCTTACTTTTGATTGAGCAGTTCTGAAACACCCTTTCTGTAGAAAATGCAGGTGGACATTCAGGGCGCTAATAGGCCTATGGTGGAAAAAGTAATACCTTCCTATAAAAACTACACAGAAGCAATCTGTGAAACTTCTTACAGTTCTCTTCTTTAAACTAACACAGTTGAACCTTAGTTTTGATTGAAAAGTTCTGAAACACTCTTTCTGTAGAAAATGCAAGTGGACATTCATGGCGCTAAGAGGCGTATAGTGGAAAATGGAATATCTTAAAACAAAAACTACAAAGAAGCAATCTGTGAAACTTCTTACTGTTCTGTGCATTCAACTAACAGAGTTGAACCTTAGTTTTGATTGAGCAGTTCTGAAACCCTCTTTCTGTATAAAATACAAGTGGACATTCAGGGCGCTAAGAGGCCTATAGTTGAAAAAGGAATAAGTTCAAATAAAAATTAAACAGAAGATATATGTGAAACTACTCTCTGTTCTGTGCATTCAACTAACAGAGTTGAACCTTAGTTTTGATTGAGCAGTTCTGAAACACTCTTTCTGTAGAAAATGCAAGTGGATATTCATGGCGCTAAGAGGCCCATAGTAGAAAAAGGAATATCTTCAAACAAAAACTACACAGAAGCAATCTGTGAAACTTCTTTCTGTTCTGTGCATTCAACTAACAGAGTTGAACCTTACTTTTGATTGAGCAGCTCTGAAACACTCTTTCTGTAGAAAATGCAAGTGTACCTTCGGAGCGCTAAGAGGCCTATAGCGGAAAAAGTAATATCTTCAAATAAAAACTACACAGAAGCATTCTGTGAAACTTCTTTCTGTTCTTTGCATTCACCTAACAGAGTTGAACCTTACCATTGATTGAGCACTTCTGAAACACCCTTTCTATAGAAAATGCAATTGGACATTCAGGGAGCTAAGAGGCCTGTAGTGGAAAAAGGAATATTTTCAAATTAAAACTGCACAGAAGCAATCTGCGAAACTTCTTACTGTTCTGTGCATTCAACTAACATAGTTGAACGGTAGTTTTTATTTGGCAGTTCTGAAACACTCTTTCTGTAGAAAATGCAAGTGGACATTCAGGGCTCTAAGAGGCATATAGCGGATAAATGAATACGTTCAAATAAAAACTACACAGAAGCAATCTGTGAAACTTCTTACTATTCTGTGCATTCAACTAACTGAGTTGAACCTTAGTTATTATTGAGCAGTTGTGAAACACTCTTTATGCAGAAAATGCAAGTGAACATTCAGGGCGCTAAGAGGCCTATAGCGGAAAAATGAGTATGTTCAAATAAAAACTACACAGAAGCAATCTGTGAAACTTCTTACTGTTCTGTGCATTCAACTAACAGAGTTGAACCTTAGTTTTGATTGAGCAGTTCTGAAACACTCTTTCTGTAGAAAATACAAGTGGACATTCAGGGCGCTAAGAGGCCTATATTGGAAAAAGGAATAAGTTCAAATAAAAACTACACAGATGATATCTGTGAAACTTCCCTCTGTTCTGTGCATTCAACTAACAGAGTTGAACCTTAGTTTTGGTTGAGCAGTTCTGAAACACTCTTTCTGTAGAAAATGCAAGTGGACATTCATGGCGCTAAGAGGTCCATAGTAGAAAAAGGAATATCTTCAAACAAAAACTACACAGAAGCAATCTGTGAAACTTCTTTCTGTTCTGTGCATTGAACTAACAGAATTGAACCTTACTTTTGATTGAGCAGTTCTGAAACACTCTTTCTGTAGAAAATGCAAGTGGAAATTCGGAGCGCCTAGAGGCCTACAGCACAAAAAGTAATATCTTCAAATAAAAACTACACAGAAGATATCTGTGAAACTTCTCTCTGTTCTGTGCATTCAGCTAACAGAGTTGAACCTTAGTTTTGATTGCGCAGTTCTGAAACACTCTTTCTGTAGAAAATGCAAGTGGACATTCATGGCGCTCAGAGGCCCATAGTAGAAAAAGGAATATCTTCAAACAAAACTACACAGAAGCAATCTGTGAAACTTCCTTCTGTTCTGTGCATTCAACTAACAGAGTTGAACCTTACTTTTCATTGAGCAGTTCTGAAACACTCTTTCTGTAGAAAATGCAAGTGGACCTTGGGAGCGCTATGGGGCCTACAGCGGAAAAAGTAATATCTTCAAATAAAAACTACACAGAAGCATCCTGTGAAACTTCTTTCTGTTCTGTGCATTCAACTAACAGAGTTTAACCTTACTTTCGATTGAGCAGTTCTGAAACACTCTTTCTGTAGAAAATGCAATTGGACATTCTGGGCGCTAAGAGGCCTATTGTGGAAAAGGAATATTTTCAAATAAAAACTGCACAGAAGAAATCTGTGAAACTTCTTTCTGTTCTGTGCCTTCAACTAACAGAGTTGAACCTCAGTTTTGATTGAGCAGTTCTGAAACACTCTTTCTGTAGAAAATACATGTGGACATTCAGGGCGCTAAGACGACTACAGTGGAAAAAGGAAAATTTTCACATAAAAACTACACAGAAGCTATCTGTGAAACGTCTCTCTGTTCTGTGCATTCAACAAACGGAGTTGAAAGTTAATTTGATTGACAAGTTATGAAACACTCTTTCTGTAGAAAATGCAAGTGGACCTTCGGAGCGCTACGAGGCCTATAGCGGAAAAATAATACCTTCAAATACAAACTACACAGAAGCATTCTGTGAAACTTCTTTCTGTTCTTTGCATTCATCTAACAGAGTTGAACCTTACTTTTGATTGAGCACTTCTGAATCACCCTTTCTATTAAAAATGCAATTGGACATTCAGGGTGCTAAGAGGCCTAGAGTGGAAAAAGGAATATTTTCAATAAAAACTGCACAGAAGCAATCTGCGAAACTTCTTACTGTTCTCTGCATTCAACTAACATAGCTGAACGGCAGTTTTTTTTGAGCAGTTCTGAAACACTCTTTCTGTAGAAAATGCAAGTGGACATTCAGGGCGCTTAGAGGCCTATAGTGGGAAATGGAATATCTTCAAATAAAAACCACACAGAAGCAATCTGTGAAACTTCTTACTGTTCTGTGCATTCAACTAACAGAGTTGAACCTTAGTTATTATTGAGCAGTTCTGAAACAATCTTTCTGTAGAAAATGCAAGCGAACATTCAGGGCGCTAAGAGGCCAATAGCGGAAAAATGAATATGTTCAAATAAAAACTACACAGAAGCAATCTGTGAAACTTCTTACGGTTCTGTGCATTCAACTAACAGAGTTGAACCTTAGTTTATATTGAGCAGTTATGAAACACTCTTTCTGCAGAAAAAGCAAGTGAACATTCAGGGCTCTAAGAGGCCAATAGTTGAAAAAGTTATATGTTCAAATGAAAAGTACAAAGAAGCTATCTGTGCAACTTCTTACAGTTCTGTGCATTCAACTAACAGAGTTCAACCTTACTTTTGATTGAGCAGTTCTGAAACACCCTTTCTGTAGAAAATGCAAGTGGACATTCAGGGCGCTAAGAGGCCTTTGGTGGAAAAAGGAATACCTTCAAATAAAAACTACACAGAAGCAATCTGTGAAACTTCTTATGGTTCTGTTCTTTAAACTAACACTGTTGAACCTTAATTTTGATTGAACAGTTCTGAAACACTCTTTCTGTAGAAAATGCAAGTGGACATTCTTGGCGCTGAGAGGCCTATAGTGGAAAAGGGAATATCTTCAAACAAAAACTACAAAGAAGCAATCTGTGAAACTTCTTTCTGTTCTGTGCATTCAACTAACAGAGTTGAACCTTAGTTTTGATTGAGCAGTTCTGAAACACTCTTTCTGTAGAAAATACAAGTGGACATTCAGGGCGCTAAGAGGCCTATAGTGGAAAAAGGAATAAGTTCAAATAAAAACTTCACAGAAGATATCTGTGAAACTTCTCTCTGTTCTGTGCATTCAAATAACAGAGTTGAACCTTAGTTTTGATTGAGCAGTTCTGAAACACTCTTTCTGTAGAAAATTCAAGTGGACATTCATGGCGCTAAGAGGCCCATAGTAGAAAAAGGAATATCTTCAAATAAAACTACACAGAAGCATTCTGTGAAACTTCTTTCTGTTCTGTGCATTCAACTAACAGACTTTAACCTTACTTTTGATTGAGCAGTTCTGAAACACTCTTTCTGTAGAAAATGCAATTGGACATTCAGGGCGCTAAGAGGCCTATAGTGGAAAAGGAATATTTTCGAATAAAAACTGCACAGAAGAAATCTGTGAAACTTCTTATTGTTGTGTGCATTCAACTAACAGAGTTGGACCTCAGTTTTGATTGAGCAGTTCTGAAACACTCTTTCTGTAGAAAATACAAGTGGACATTCAGGGCGCTACGAGGACTATAGTGGAAAAAGGAAAAAGTTCAACTAAAAACTACACACAAGCTATCTGTGAAACTTCTCTCTTTTCTGTGAATTCAACTAACGGAGTTGAACCTTACTTTTGATTGAGAGTTCTGAAGCACACTTTCTGTAGAAAATGCAAGTGGACCTTCGGAGCGCTAAGAGGCCTATAGCGGAAAAAGTAATACCTTCAAATACAAACTACACAGAAGCATTCTGTGATATTTCTTTCTGTTCTTTGCATTCATCTAACAGAGTTGAACCTTACTTTTGATTGAGCACTTCTGAAACACACTTTCTATAGAAAATGCAATTGGACATTCAGGGAGCTAAGAGGCCTATAGTGGAAAAAGGAATATTTTCCAATAAAAACTGCACAGAAGCAATCTGCGAAACTACTTACTGTTCTGTGCATTCAACTAAGAGAGTTGAACCTTAGTTTTGATTGAGCAGTTCTGAAACACTCTTTCTGTAGAAAATACAAGTGGACATTCAGAACGCTAAGAGGCCTATAGTGGAAAAAGGATTAAGTTCAAATAAAAACTACACAGAAGATATCTGTGAAAATTCTCTCTGTTCTGTGCATTCAACTAACAGAGTTGAAACTTAGTTTCGATTGAACAGTTCTGAAACACTCTTTCTGTAGAAAATGCAAGTGGACATTCATGGCGCTAAGAGGCCCATAGTAGAAACAAGAATATCTGCAAACAAAAACTACACAGAAGCAATCTGTGAAACTTCTTTCTGTTCTGTGCATTCAACTAACAGAGTTGAACCTTACTTTTGATTGAGCAGTTCTGCAACACTCTTTCTGTAGAAAATGCTAGTGGACCTTCGGAGAACTAAGAGGCCTACATCGGAAAAAGTAATATCTTCAAATAAAAACTACACAGAAGCATTCTGTGAAACATCTTTCTCTTCTTTGCATTCATCTAACAGAGTTGAACCTTACTTTTGATTGAGCACTTCTGAAACACCCTTTCTATAGAAAATGCAATTGGACATTCAGGGAGCTAAGAGGCCTATAGTGGAAAAAGGAATATTTTCAAATAAAAACTGCACAGAAGCAATCTGCGAAACTTCTTACTGTTCTGTGCATTCAAGTAACATAGTTGAACGGTAGTTTTTATGGAGCACTTCTGAAACACTCTTTCTGTAGAAAATGCAAGTGGAGATTAAGGGCGCTGAGAGGCCTATAGTGGGAAAAGGAATATCTTAAAATAAAAACCACACAGAAGCAATCTGTGAAACTTCTTTCTGTTCTGTGCATTCAACTAACAGAGTTGAACCTTAGTTTATATTGAGCAGTTCTGAAACACTCTTTCTGCATAAAATGCAAGTGAACATTCAGGGCGCTAAGAGGCCTATAGTTGAAAAAGGTATAGTTTCAAATAAAAACTACAAAGAAGCTATCTGTGAAACATCTTACAGTTCTGTGCATTCAACTAACAGATTCAACCTTACTTTTGATTGAGCAGTTCTGAAACACACTTTCTGTAGAAAATGCAAGTTGACATTCAGGGCGCTAAGAGGCCTATGGTGGAAAAAGGAATACCTTCAAATAAAAAGTACACAGAAGCAATCTGTGAAACTTCTTACGGTTCTGTTCTTTAAACTAACACAGTTGAACCGTAATTTTGACTGATCATTTCTGAAACACTCTTTCTGTAGAAAATGCAAGTGGACATTCATGGCGCTAAGAGGCCTATAGTGGAAAAGGGAATATCTTCAAACAAAAACTAGAAAGAAGCAATCTGTGAAACTTCTCTCTGTTCTGTGCATTCAACTAACAGAGTTTAACCTTACATTAGATTGAGCAGTTCTGAAACACTCTTTCTGTAGAAAATACAACAGGACATTCAGGGCGCTAAGAGGCCTATTGTGGAAAAGGAATATTTTCAAATAAAAACTGCACAGAAGCAATCTGTGAAACTTCTTTCTGTTCTGTGCATTCAACTAACAGTGTCTAACCTTACTTTTGATTGAGCAGTTCTGAAACACTCTTTCTGTAGAAAATGCAATTGGACATTCATGGCGCTAAGAGGCCTATATTGGAAAAGGAATATTTTCAAATAAAAACTGCACAGAAGAAATCTGTGAAACTTTTTACTGTTCTGTGCATACAACTAACAGAGTTGAACCTAAGTTTTGATTGAGCAGTTCTGAAACACTCTTTCTGTAGAAAATACAAGTGGACTTTCAGAGCGCTAAGAGGACTATAGTGGAAAAAGGAAAAAGTTCACATAAAAACTACACATAATCTATCTGTGAAACTTCTTTCTGTTCTTTGCATTCAACTAACAGAGTTTAACCTTACTTTTGATTGAGCAGTTCTGAAACACTCTTTCTGTAGAAAATGCAATTGGACATTCAGGGCGTTAAGACGCCTATAGTGGAAAATTAATATTTTCAAATAAAAACTGCACAGAAGCAATCTGCGAAACTTCTTACTGTTCTGTGCATTCAACTAACAGAGTTGAACGGTAGTTTTTATTGAGCAGTTCTGAAACACTCTGTCAGTAGAAAATGCAAGTGGACATTCAGGGGGCTGAGAGGCCTATAGTGGGAAGAGGAATATCTTCAAATAAAAACCACACAGAGGCAATCTGTGAAACTTCTTACTGTTCTGTGCATTCAACTAACAGAGTTGAACCTTAGTTATTATTGAGCAGTTCTGAAACCCTCTTTCTGTAGAAAATGCAAGTGAACATTCAGGGTGCTAAGAGGCCTATAGTTGAAAAAGATATATGTTTAAATAAAAACTACAAAGAAGCTATCTGTGAAACTTCTTACAGTTCTGTGCATTGAACAGACAGAGTTCAACCTTACATTTGATTGAGCAGTTCTGAAAAACCCTTTCTGTAGAAAATACAAGTGGACATTCAGGGCGCTAAGAGGCCTATGGTGGAAAAAGGAACGCCTTCAAATAAAAACTACACAGAAGCAATCTGTGAAACTTCTTACGGTTCTGTTCTTTAAACTAACACAGTTGAACGTTAATTT
This sequence comes from Nomascus leucogenys, assembly GCF_006542625.1. Lineage (NCBI taxonomy): Eukaryota > Metazoa > Chordata > Mammalia > Primates > Hylobatidae > Nomascus > Nomascus leucogenys. The sequence continues at coordinate 38,248 of NW_022096040.1, read as the reverse complement.
TGATTGTACAGTTCTGAAACACTCTTTCTGTAGAAAATGCAAGTGGACATTCATGGCGCTAAGAGGCCTATAGTGTAAAAGGGAATATCTTCAAACAAAAACTGCAAAGAAGCAATCTGTGAAACTTCTTTCTGTTCTGTGCATTCAACTAACAGAGTTGAACCTTACTTTTGATTGAGCAGTTCTGAAACACTCTTTCTGTAGAAAATGCATGTGGACATTCGGAGCGCTAAGAGGCCTATAGCGGAAAAAGTAATATCTTCTAATAAAAACTACACAGAAGCATTCTGTGAAACTTCTTTCTGTTCTGTGCATTCAACTAACAGAGTTTAACCTTACTTTTGATTGAGCAGTTCTGAAACACTCTTTCTGTAGAAAATGCAATTGGACCTTCAGGGCGCTAAGAGGCCTATAGTGGAAAAGGAATATTTTCAAATAATAACTGCACAGAAGAAATCTGTGAAACTTCTTACTGTTCTCTGCATTCAACTAACAGAGTTGAACCTCAGTTTTGATTGAGCAGTTCTGAAACACTCTTTCTGTAGAAAATACAAATGGACATTCAGGGCGATAAGAGGACTATAGTGGAAAAAGGAAAAAGTTCACATAAAAACTACACGGAAACTATCTGTGAAACTTCTCTCTGTTCTGTGCATTCAACTTACAGAGTTGAACCTTACTTTTGATTGAGAAGTTCTGAAACACTCTTTCTGTAGAAAATGCAAGTGGACCTTCGGAGCGCTAAGAGGCCTATAGCGGAAAAAGTAATACCTTCAAATACAAACTACACAGAAGCATTCTGTGAAACTTCTTTCTGTTCTTTGCATCCATCTAACAGAGTTGAACCTTACTTTTGATTGAGCACTTCTGAAACACCCTTTCTATAGAAAATGCAATTTGACATTCAGGGAGCTAAGAGGCCTCTAGTGGAAAAAGGAATATTTTCAAATAAAAACTACACAGAAGCAATCTGTGAAACTTCTTACTGTTCTGTGCATTCAACTAAATAGTTGAACGGTAGTTTTTATTGAGCAGTTCGAAAAACTCTTTCTGTATAAAATGCAAGTGGACATTCACGGCGCTAAGAGGCCTATAGTGGAAGAAGGAATATCTTCAAATAAAAACCACACAGAAGCAATAGGTGAAACTTCTTACTGTTCTGTGCATTCAACTAACAGAGTTGAACCTTAGTTATCATTGAGCAGTTCTGAAACACTGTTTCTGTAGAAAATGCAAGTGAACATTCAGGGCACTAAGAGGCCTATAGCGGAAAAATGAATATGTTCAACTAAAAACTACACAGAAGCAATCTGTGAAACTTCTTACTGTTCAGTGCATTCAACTAACGGAGTTGAACCTTAGTTTATATTGAGCAGTTATGAAACACTCTTTCTGCAGAAAATGCAAGTGAACATTCAGGGCGCTAAGAGGCCTATAGTTGAAAAAGGTATATGTTCAAATAAAAACTACAAAGAAGCTATCTGTGAAACTTCTTACAGTTCTGTACATTCAACTAACAGAGTTCAACCTTACTTTTGATTGAGCAGTTCTGAAATACCCTTTCTGTAGAAAATGCAAGTGGACATTCAGGGCGCAAAGAGGCCTATTGTGGAAAAAGGAATACCTTCAAATAAAAACTACACAGAAGCAATCTGTGAAACTGCTTACGGTTCTGTTCTTTAAACTAACACAGTTGAACCTTAATTTTGATTGAACAGTTCTGAAACAATCTTTCTGTAGAAAATGCAAGTGGACATTCATGTCGCAAAGAGGCCTATAGTGGAAAACGGAATACCTACAAACAAAAACTACAAAGAAGCAATCTGTGAAACTTCTTTCTGTTCTGTGCATTCAACTAACAGGGTTGAACCTTAGTTTTGATTGAGGAGTTCTGAAAAAATCTTTCTGTAGAAAATACATGTGGACATTCAGGGCGCTAAGAGGCCTATAGTGGAAAAACGAATAAGTTCAAATAAAAACTTCACAGAAGATATCTGTGAAACTTCTCTCTGTTCTGTGCATTCAACTAACAGAGTTGAAACTTAGTTTTGATTGAGCAGTTCTGAAACACTCTTTCTGTACAAAAGGCAAGTGGACATTCATGGCGCTAAGAGGCCCATAGTAGAAAAAGGATTATCTTCAAACAAAAACTACACAGAAGCAATCTGTGAAACTACTTTCTGTTCTGTGCATTCAACTAACAGAGTTGAACCTTACTTTGATTGAGCAGTTCTGAAACTCTCTTTCTGTAGAAAATGCAAATGGACCTTCGTGGCTCTAAGAGGCTTATAGCGGAAAAAGTAATACCTTCAAATACATACTACACAGAAGCATTGTGTGAAACTTCTTTCTGTTCTTTGTATTCATCTAACATAGTTGAACCTTACTTTTGATTGAGCACTTCTGAAACACCCATTCTATAGAATATGCAATTGGACATTCAGGGAGCTAAGAGGCCTACAGTGGAAAAAGTAATATTTTCAAATAAAAACTGCACAGAAGCAATCTGCGAAACTTCTTACTGTTCTGTGCATTCAACTAACATAGTTGAACGGAAGTTTTTATTGAGCAGTTATGAAACACTCTTTCTTCAGTAAATGCAAGTGAACATTCAGGGCGCTAAGAGGCCTATAGTTGAAAAAGGTATATGTTCAAATAAAAACTACAAAGAAGCTATCTGTGAAACTTCTTACAGTTCTGTACATTCAACTAACAGAGTTCAACCTTACTTTTGATTGAGCAGTTCTGAAATACCCTTTCTGTAGAAAATGCAAGTGGACATTCAGGGCGCAAAGAGGCCTATTGTGGAAAAAGGAATACCTTCAAATAAAAACTACACAGAAGCAATCTGTGAAACTTCTTACGGTTCTGTTCTTTAAACTAACACAGTTGAACTGTAATTTTGATTGATCATTTCTGAAACACTCTTTCTGTAGAAAATGCAAGTGGACATTCATGGCGCTAAGAGGCCTATAGTGGAAAAGGGAATATCTTCAAACAAAAACTAGAAAGAAGCAATCTGTGAAACTTCTCTCTGTTCTGTGCATTCAACTAACAGAGTTTAACCTTACATTAGATTGAGCAGTTCTGAAACACTCTTTCTGTAGAAAATACAACAGGACATTCAGGGCGCTAAGAGGCCTATTGTGGAAAAGGAATATTTTCAAATAAAAACTGCACAGAAGCAATCTGTGAAACTTCTTTCTGTTCTGTGCATTCAACTAACAGGGTTGAACCTTACTTTTGATTGAGCAGTTCTGAAACACTCTTTCTGTAGACATGCAAGTGGACCTTCAGAGCGCTAAGAGGCCTATAGCGGAAAAAGTAATATCTTCAAATAAAAACTACACAGAAGCATTCTGTGAAACTTCTTTCTGTTCTGTGCATTCAACTAACAGTGTCTAACCTTACTTTTGATTGAGCAGTTCTGAAACACTCTTTCTGTAGAAAATGCAATTGGACATTCATGGCGCTAAGAGGCCTATATTGGAAAAGGAATATTTTCAAATAAAAACTGCACAGAAGAAATCTGTGAAACTTTTTACTGTTCTGTGCATACAACTAACAAAGTTGAACCCAAGTTTTGATTGAGCAGTTCTGAAACACTCTTTCTGTAGAAAATACAAGTGGACTTTCAGAGCGCTAAGAGGACTATAGTGGAAAAAGGAAAAAGTTCACATAAAAACTACACATAATCTATCTGTGAAACTTCTTTCTGTTCTGTGCATTCAACTAACAGAGTTTAACCTTACTTTTGATTGAGCAGTTCTGAAACACTCTTTCTGTAGAAAATGCAATTGGACATTCAGGGCGTTAAGACGCCTATAGTGGAAAATTAATATTTTCAAATAAAAACTGCACAGAAGCAATCTGCGAAACTTCTTACTGTTCTGTGCATTCAACTAACAGAGTTGAACGGTAGTTTTTATTGAGCAGTTCTGAAACACTCTGTCAGTAGAAAATGCAAGTGGACATTCAGGGTGCTGAGAGGCCTATAGTGGGAAGAGGAGTATCTTCAAATAAAAACCACACAGAAGCAATCTGTGAAACTTCTTACTGTTCTGTGCATTCAACTAACAGAGTTGAACCTTAGTTATTATTGAGCAGTTCTGAAACCCTCTTTCTGTAGAAAATGCAAGTGAACATTCAGGGTGCTAAGAGGCCTATAGTTGAAAAAGTTATATGTTTAAATAAAAACTACAAAGAAGCTATCTGTGAAACTTCTTACAGTTCTGTGCATTGAACAGACAGAGTTCAACCTTACATTTGATTGAGGAGTTCTGAAAAACCCTTTCTGTAGAAAATACAAGTGGACATTCAGGGCGTTAAGAGGCCTATGGTGGAAAAAGGAACGCCTTCAAATAAAAACTACACAGAAGCAATCTGTGAAACTTCTTACGGTTCTGTTCTTTAAACTAACACAGTTGAACGTTAATTTTGATTGTACAGTTCTGAAACACTCTTTCTGTAGAAAATGCAAGTGGACATTCATGGCGCTAAGAGGCCTATAGTGTAAAAGGGAATATCTTCAAACAAAAACTGCAAAGAAGCAATCTGTGAAACTTCTTTCTGTTCTGTGCATTCAACTAACAGAGTTGAACCTTACTTTTGATTGAGCAGTTCTGAAACACTCTTTCTGTAGAAAATGCATGTGGACATTCGGAGCGCTAAGAGGCCTATAGCGGAAAAAGTAATATCTTCTAATAAAAACTACACAGAAGCATTCTGTGAAACTTCTTTCTGTTCTGTGCATTCAACTAACAGAGTTTAACCTTACTTTTGATTGAGCAGTTCTGAAACACTCTTTCTGTAGAAAATGCAATTCGACCTTCAGGGCGCTAAGAGGCCTATAGTGGAAAAGGAATATTTTCAAATAATAACTGCACAGAAGAAATCTGTGAAACGTCTTACTGTTCTCTGCATTCAACTAACAGAGTTGAACCTCAGTTTTGATTGAGCAGTTCTGAATCACTCTTTCTGTAGAAAATACAAATGGACATTCAGGGCGATAAGAGGACTATAGTGGAAAAAGGAAAAAGTTCACATAAAAACTACACAGAAACTATCTGTGAAACTTCTCTCTGTTCTGTGCATTCAACTTACAGAGTTGAACCTTACTTTTGATTGAGAAGTTCTGAAACACTCTTTCTGTAGAAAATGCAAGTGGACCTTCGGAGCGCTAAGATGCCTATAGCGGAAAAAGTAATACCTTCAAATACAAACTACACAGAAGCATTCTGTGAAACTTCCTTCTGTTCTTTGCATCCATCTAACAGAGTTGAACCTTACTTTTGATTGAGCACTTCTGAAACACCCTTTCTATAGAAAATGCAATTTGACATTCAGGGAGCTAAGAGGCCTATAGTGGAAAAAGGAATATTTTCAAATAAAAACTGCACAGAAGTAATCTGTGAAACTTCTTACTGTTCTGTGCATTCAACTAACTTAGTTGAACGGTAGTTTTTATTGAGCAGTTCTGAAACACTCTTTCTGTATAAAATGCAAGTGGACATTCAGGGCGCTAAGAGGCCTATGGTGGAAAAAGGAATACCTTCAAATAAAAACTACACAGAAGCAATCTGTGAAACTACTTATAGTTCTGTTCTTTAAACTAACACAGTTGAACTTTAATTTTGATTGAACAGTTCTGAAACACTCTTTCTGTAGGAAATGCAAGTGGACATTCATGGTGCTAAGAGGCCTATAGTGGAAAAGGGAATATCTTCAAACAAAAACTACAAAGAAGCAATCTGTGAAACTTCTTTGTGTTCTGTGCATTCAACTAACAGAGTTGAACCTTAGTTTTGATTGAGCAGTTCTGAAACACTCTTTCTGTAGAAAATACAAGTGGACATTCAGGGTGCTCAGAGGCCTATAGTGGAAAAAGGAATAAGTTCAAATAAAAACTACACAGAAGCAATCTGTGAAACTTCTTTCTGTTCTGTGCATTCAACTAAGTGATTTGAACCTTACTTTTGATTGAGCAGTTCTGAAACACTCTTTCTGTAGAAAATGCAAGTGGACCTTCGAAGCGCTAAGAGGCCTACAGCGGAAAAAGTAATCGCTTCAAATAAAAACATCACAGAAGCATTCTGTGAAACTTCTTTCTGTTCTGTGCATTCAACTAACAGAGTTTAACCTTACTTTTGATTGAGCAGCTCTGAAACACTCTTTCTGTAGAAAATGCAATTGGACATTCATGGCGCTAAGAGGCCTATATTGGAAAAGGAATATTTTCAAATAAAAACTGCACAGAAGAAATCTGTGAAACTTTTTACTGTTCTGTGCATACAACTAACAGAGTTGAACCTAAGTTTTGATTGAGCAGTTCTGAAACACCCTTTCTGTAGAAAATGCAAGTGGACATTCAGGGCGCTAAGAGGCCTATGGTGGAAAAAGGAATACCTTCAAATAAAAACTACACAGAAGCAATCTGTGAAACTACTTACGGTTCTGTTCTTTAAACTAACACAGTTGAACTTTAATTTTGATTGAACAGTTCTGAAACACTCTTTCTGTAGGAAATGCAAGTGGACATTCATGGTGCTAAGAGGCCTATAGTGGAAAAGGGAATATCTTCAAACAAAAACTACAAAGAAGCAATCTGTGAAACTTCTTTGTGTTCTGTGCATTCAACTAACAGAGTTGAACCTTAGTTTTGATTGAGCAGTTCTGAAACACTCTTTCTGTAGAAAATACAAGTGGACATTCAGGGTGCTCAGAGGCCTATAGTGGAAAAAGGAATAAGTTCAAATAAAAACTACACAGAAGCAATCTGTGAAACTTCTTTCTGTTCTGTGCATTCAACTAAGAGATTTGAACCTTACTTTTGATTGAGTAGTTCTGAAACACTCTTTCTGTAGAAAATGCAAGTGGACCTTCGAAGCGCTAAGAGGCCTACAGCGGAAAAAGTAATCGCTTCAAATAAAAACATCACAGAAGCATTCTGTGAAACTTCTTTCTGTTCTGTCCATTCAACTAACAGAGATTAACCTTACTTTTGATTGAGCAGCTGTGAAACACTCTTTCTGTAGAAAATGCAATTGGACATTCAGGGCGCTAAGAGGCCTATAGTGGAAAAAGGAATAAGTTCAAATAAAAACTACACAGAAGATATCTGTGAATCTTATCTCTGTTCAGTGCATTCAACTAACAGAGTTGAACCTTAGTTTTGATTGAGCAGTTCTGAAACACTCTTTCTGTAGAAAATGCAAGTGTTCATTCATGGCGCTAAGAGGCCCATAGTAGAAAAAGGAATATCTTCAAACAAAAACTACACAGAAACAATCTGTGAAACTTCTTACGGTTCTGTTCTTTAAACTAACACAGTTGCACTTTAATTTTGATTGAACAGTTCTGAAACACTCTTTCTGTAGAAAATGCAAGTGGACATTCATGGCGCTAAGAGGCCTACAGTGGAAAAGGGAATATCTTCAAACAAAAACTACAAAGAAGCAATCTGTGAAACCACTTTCTGTTCTGTGCATTCAACTAACAGAGTTGAACCTTAGATTTGATTGAGCAGTTCTGAAACACTCTTTCTGTAGAAAATACAAGTGGACACTCAGGGCGCTTAGAGGCCTATAGTGGAAAAAGTAATAAGTTCAAATAAAAACTACACAGAAGATATCTGTGAAAGTTCTCTCTGTTCTGTGCATTCAACTAACAGAGTTGAAACTTAGTTTTGATGGAGCAGTTCTGAAACACTCTTTCTGTAGAAAATGCAAGTGGACATTCATGGCGCTAAGAGGCCCATAGTAGAAAAAGGAATATCTTCAAACAAAAACTACACAGAAGCAATCTGTGAAACTTCTTTCTGTTCTGTGCATTCAACTAAGAGATTTGAAACTTACTTTTGATTGAGCAGTTCTGAAACACTCTTTCTGTAGACAATGCAAGTGGACCTTCCAAGCGCTAAGAGGCCTATAGCGGAAAAAGTAATCTCTTCAAATAAAAACAACACAGAAGCATTCTGTGAAACTTCTTTCTGTTCTGTGCATTCAACTAACAGAGTTTAACCTTACTTTTCATTGAGCAGTTCTGAAACACTCTTTCTGCAGAAAATGGAATTGGACATTCAGGGCGCTGAGAGGCCTATAGTGGAAAAGGAATATTTTAAAATAAAAACTGCACAGAAGAAATCTGTGAAGCTACTTACTGTTCTGTGCATTCAACTAACAGAGTTGAACCTCAGTTTTCATTGAGCAGTTCTGAAACACTCTTTCTGTAGAAAATACTAGTGGACATTCAGGGCGCTAAGAGGACTACAGTGGAAAAAGGAAAAAGTTCATATAAAAACTACACAGAAGCTCTCTGTGAAACTTCTCTCTGTTCTGTGCATTCAACTAACCTAGTTGAACCTTACTTTTGATTGAGAAGTTCTGAAACACTCTTTCTGTAGAAAATGCAAGTGGACCTTCGGAGCGCTAAGAGGCCTATAGCGGAAAAAGTAATACCTTCAAATACATACTACACAGAAGCATTCTGTGAAACTTCTTTCTGTTCTTTGCATTCATCTAACAGAGTTGAACCTTACTTTTGATTGAGCGCTTCTGAAACACCCTTTCTATAGAAAATGCAATTGGACATTCCGGGAGCTAAGAGGCCTATAGAGGAAAAAGGAATATTTTCAAACAAAAACTGAACAGAAGCAATCTGCGAAACTTCTTACTGTTCTGTGCATTCAACTAACATAGTTGAACGGAAGTTTTTATTGAGCAGTTCTGAAACACTATTTCTGTAGAAAATGCAAGTGGACATTCAGGGCGCTGAGAGGCCTATAGTGGGAAAAGGAATATCCTCAAATAAAAACCACACAGAAGCAATCTGTGAAACTTCTTACTGTTCTGTGCATTCAACAAACAGATTTGAACCTTAGTTATTATTGAGCAGTTCTGAAACTCTCTTTCTGTAGAAAATGCAAGTGAACATTCAAGGCGCTAAGAGGCCTATAGCTGAAAAATGAAAATGTTCAAATAAAAACTACTGAGAAGCAATCTGTGAAACATCTTACTGTTCTCTGCATTCTACTAACAGAGTTGAACCTTAGTTTATATTGAACAGTTATGAAACACTCTTTCTGCAGAAAATGCAAGTGAACATTCAGGGCGCTAAGAGGCCTATAGTTGAGAAAGGCATATGTTCAAATAAAAACTACAAAGAAACTATCTGAAAATTCTTACAGTTCTGTGCATTCAACTAACAGAGTTCAAACTTACTTTTGATTGAGCAGTTCTGAAACACACTTTCTGTAGAAAATGAAAGTGGACATTCAGGGCGCTAAGAGGCCTATCGTGGAAAAAGGAATACCTTCAAATAAAAACTACACAGAGGCAATTTGTGAAACTTCTTACGGTTCTGTTCTTTAAACTAACACAGTTGAAACTTAATTTTGATTGAACAGTTCTGAAACACTCTTTCTGTAGAAAAGGCAAGTGGACATTCATGGCGCTAAGAGGCCTATAGTGGAAAAGGGAATATCTTCAAACAAAAACTACAAAGAAGCAATCTGTGAAACTCCTTTCTGCTCTGTGCATTCAACTAACAGAGTTCAACCTTAGATTTGCTTGAGCAGTTCTGAAACACTCTTTCTGTAGAAAATCCAAGTGGACACTCAGGGCGCTAAGAGGCAAATAGTGGAAAAAGTAAAAAGTTCAAATGAAAACTACGCAGAAGATATCTGTGAAAGTTCTCTCTGTTCTGTACATTCAACTAACAGAGTTGAAACTTAGTTTTGAAGGAGCAGTTCTGAAACACTCTTTCTGTAGAAAATGCAAGTGGACATTCATGGCGCTAAGAGGCCTATAGTAGAAAAAGGAATATCTTCAAACAAAAACTACACAGAAGCAATCTGTGAAACTTCTTTCTGTTCTGTGCATTCAACTAAGAGATTTGAACCTTACTTTTGATTGAGCAGTTCTGAAACACTCTTTCTGTAGAAAACGCAAGTGGACCTTCCAAGCGCTAAGAGGCCTATAGCGGAAAAAGTAATCTCTTCAAATAAAAACAACACAGAAGCATTCTGTGAAACTTCTTTCTGTTCTGTGCATTCAACTAACAGAGTTTAACCTTACTTTTCATTGAGCAGTTCTGAAACACTATTTCTGCAGAAAATGGAATTGGACATTCAGGGCGCTAAGAGGCCTATAGTGGAAAAGGAATATTTTCAAATAAAAACTGCACGGAAGAAATCTGTGAAACTAATTACTGTTCTGTGCATTCAACTAACAGAGTTGAACCTCAGTTTTCATTGAGCAGTTCTGAAACACTCTTTCTGTAGAAAATACTAGTGGACATTGAGGGCGCTAAGAGGACAACAGTGGAAAAAGGAAAAAGTTCATATAAAAACTACACAGAAGCTATCTGTGAAACTTCTCTCTGTTCTGTGCATTCAACTAACGGAGTTGAACCTTACTTTTGATTGAGAAGTTCTGAAACACTGTTTCTGTAGTAAATGCAAGTGGACCTTCGGAGCGCTAAGAGGCCTTTAGCGGAAAAAGTAATATCTTCAAATACAAACTACACAGAAGCATTCTGTGAAACTTCTTTCTGTTCTTTGCATTCATCTAACAGAGTTGAACCTTACTTTTGATTGAGCGCTTCTGAAACACCCTTTCTATAGAAAATGCAATTGGACATTCAGGGAGCTAAGAGGCCTATAGAGGAAAAAGGAATATTTTCAAACAAAAACTGCACAGAAGCAATCTGCGAAACTTCTTACTGTTCTGTGCATTCAACTAACATAGTTGAACGGAAGTTTTTATTGAGCAGTTCTGAAACACACTTTCTGTAGAAAATGCAAGTGGACATTCAGGGCGCTGAGAGGCCTATAGTGGGAAAAGGAATATCCTCAAATAAAAACCACACAGAAGCAATCTGTGAAACTTCTTACAGTTCTGTGCATTCGACTGACAGAGTTCAACCTTAATTTTGATTGAGCAGTTCTGAAACACACTTTCTGTAGAAAATGCAAGTGGACATTCAGGGCGCTAAGAGGCCTATGGTGGAAAAAGGAATACCTTCAAATAAAAACTACACAGAAGCAATCTGTGAAAATTCTTACGGTTCTGTTCTTTAAAGTAACACAGTTGAACTTTAATTTTGATTGAACAGTTCTGAAACACTCTTTCTGTAGAAAATGCAAGTGGACATTCATGGCGCTAAGAGGCCTATAGTGGAAAAGGGAATATATTCAAACAAAAACTACAAAGAAGCAATCTGTGAAACTTCTCTCTGTTCTGTGCATTCAACTAACAGAGTTGAACCTTAGTTTTGATTGAGCAGTTCTGAAACACTCTTTCTGTAGAAAATACAAGTGGACATTCAGGGCGCTCAGAGGCCTATAGTGGAAAAAGGAATACGTTCAAATAAAAACTACACAGAAGATATCTGTGAATCTTCTCTCTGTTCTGTGCATTCAACTAACAGAGTTGAACCTTAGTTTTGATTGAGCAGTTCTGAAACACTCTTTCTGTAGAAAATGCAAGTGGACATTCATGGAACTAAGAGGCCCATAGTAGAAAAAGGAGTATCTTCAAACAAAAACTACACAGAAGCAATCTGTGAAACTTCTTTCTGTTCTGTGCATTCAACTAACAGAGTTGAACCTTACTTTTGATTGAGAAGTTCTGAAACACTCTTTCTGTAGAAAATGCAAGTGGACCTTCGGAGCGCTAAGAGGCCAATAGCGGAAAAAGTAATAGCTTCAAATAAAAACTACACAGAAGCATTCCGTAAAACTTCTTTCTGTGCTGTGCATTCAACTAACAGAGTTTAACCTTACTTTTGATTGAGCAGTTCTGAAACACTCTTACTGTAGAAAATGCAATTGGACATTCAGGGCGCTAAGAGGCCTATAGTGGAAAAGGAATATTTTCAAATAAAAAGTGCACAGAAGAAATCTGTGAAACTTCTTACCGTTCTGTGCATTCAACTAACAGAGTTGAACCTCAGTTTTCATTGAGCAGTTCTGAAACACTCTTTCTGTAGAAAATACAAGTGGACATTCAGGGCGCTAAGAGGACTATAGTGGAAAAAGGAAAAAGTTCACATAAAAACTACACAGAAGCTATCTGTGAAACCACTCTATGTTCTGTGCATTCAACTAACGGAGTTGAACCTTACTTTTGATTGAGAAGTTCTGAAACACTCTTTCTGTAGAAAATGCAAGTGGACCTACGGAGCGCTAAGAGGCCTACAGCGTAATAAGTAATATCTTCAAATACAAACTACAGAGAAGCATTCTGTGAAACTTCTTTCTGTTCTTTGCATTCATCTAACAGAGTTGAACCTTACTTTTGATTGAGCGCTTCTGAAACACCCTTTATATAGAAAATGCAATTGGACATTCCGGGAGCTAAGAGGCCTATAGAGGAAAAAGGAATATTTTCAAATAAAAACTACACAGAAGCATTCCGTAAAACTTCTTTCTGTGCTGTGCATTCAACTAACAGAGTTTAACCTTACTTTTGATTGAGCAGTTCTGAAACACTCTTACTGTAGAAAATGCAATTGGACATTCAGGGCGCTAAGAGGCCTATAGTGGAAAAGGAATATTTTCAAATAAAAAGTGCACAGAAGAAATCTGTGAAACTTCTTAGCGTTCTGTGCATTCAACTAACAGAGTTGAACCTCAGTTTTCATTGAGCAGTTCTGAAACACTCTTTCTGTAGAAAATACAAGTGGACATTCAGGGCGCTAAGAGGACTATAGTGGAAAAAGGAAAAAGTTCACATAAAAACTACACAGAAGCTATCTGTGAAACCACTCTATGTTCTGTGCATTCAACTAACGGAGTTGAACCTTACTTTTGATTGAGAAGTTCTGAAACACTCTTTCTGTAGAAAATGCAAGTGGACCTACGGAGCGCTAAGAGGCCTACAGCGTAATAAGTAATATCTTCAAATACAAACTACACAGAAGCATTCTGTGAAACTTCTTTCTGTTCTTTGCATTCATCTAACAGAGTTGAACCTTACTTTTGATTGAGCGCTTCTGAAACACCCTTTATATAGAAAATGCAATTGGACATTCCGGGAGCTAAGAGGCCTATAGAGGAAAAAGGAATATTTTCAAATAAAAACTGCACAGAAGCAATCTGCGAAACTTCTTACTGCTCTGTGCATTCAACTAACATAGTTGAACGGTAGTTTTTATTGAGCAGTTCTGAAACACTCTTTCTGTAGAAAATGCAAGTGGACATTCAGGGCGCTGAGAGGCCTATAGTGGGAAAAGGAATATCCTCAAATAAAAACCACACAGAAGCAATCTGTGAAACTTCTTACTGTTCTGTGCATTCAACTAACATATTTGAACCTTAGTTATTATTGAGCAGTTCTGAAACTCTCTTTCTGTAGAAAATGCAAGTGAACACTCAAGGCGCTAATAGGCCTATAGCGGAAAAATGAAAATGTTCAAATAAAAACTACAGAGAAGCAATCTGTGAAACATCTTACTGTTCTCTGCATTCAACTAACAGAGTTGAACCTTAGTTTATATTGAGCAGTTATGAAACACTCTTTCTGCAGAAAATGCAAGTGAACATTCAGGGCGCTAAGAGGCCTATAGTTGAAAAAGACATATGTTCAAATAAAAACTACAAAGAAACTATCTGTGAAAATACTTACAGTTCTGTGCATTCAACTAACAGAGTTCAAACTTACTTTTGATTGAGCAGTTCTGAAACACCATTTCTGTAGAAAATGGAAGTGGACATTCAGGGCGCTAAGAGGCCTATGGTGGAAAAAGGAATAACTTCAAATAAAAACTACACAGAAGCAATTTGTGAAACTTCTTACGGTTCTGTTCTTTAAACTAACACAGTTGAACCTCAATTTTGATTGAACAGTTCTGAAACACTCTTTCTGTAGAAAATGCAAGTGGACATTCGTGGCGCTAAGAGGCCTATAGTGGAAAAGGGAATATCTTCAAACAAAAACTACAAAGAAGCAATCTGTGAAACTTCTTTCTGTTCTGTGCATTCAACTAACAGAGTTGAACCTTAGATTTGATTGAGCAGTTCTGAAACACTCTTTCTGTAGAAAATACAAGTGGACACTCAGGGCGCTAAGAGGCCTACAGTGGAAAAAGTAATAAGTTCAAATAAAAACTACACAGAAGATATCTGTGAAAGTTCTCTCTGTTCTGTGCATTCAACTAACATAGTTGAAACTTAGTTTTGATGGAGCAGTTCTGAAACACTCTTTCTGTAGAAAATGCAAGTGGACATTCATGGCGCTATGAGGCCCATAGTAGTAAAAGGAATATCTTCAAACAAAAACTACACAGAAGCAATCTGTGAAACTTCTTTCTCTTCTGTGCATTCAACTAAGAGATTTGAACCTTACTTTTGATTGAGCAGTTCTGAAACACTCTTTCTGTAGAAAATGCAAGTGGACCTTCGAAGCGCTAAGAGGCCTATAGCGGAAAAAGTAATCTCTTCAAATAAAAACAACACAGAAGCATTCTGTGAAACTTCCTTCTGTTCTGTGCATTCAACTAACAGAGTTTAACCTTACTTTTGATTGAGCAGTTCTGAAACACTCTTTCTGCAGAAAATGGAATTGGATATTCAGGGCGCTAAGAGGCCTATAGTGGAAAAGGAATATTTTCAAATAAAAACTGCACAGAAGAAATCTGTGAAACTTCTTACTGTTCTGTGCTTTCAACTAACATAGTTCAACCTTACTTTTGATTGAGCAGTTCTGAAACACCCTTTCTGTAGAAAATGCAAGTGGACATTCAGGGCGCTAAGAGGCCTATGGTGGAAAAAGGAATACTTCAAATAAAAACTACACAGAAGCAATCTGTGAAACTTCTTACGGTTCTGTTCTTTAACTACACAGTTGAACTTAATTTTGATTGAACAGTTCTGAAACACTCTTTCTGTAGAAAATGCAAGTGGACATTCATGGCGCTAAGAGGCCTATAGTGGAAAAGGAATATCTTCAAACAAAAACTACAAAGAAGCAATCTGTGAAACTTCTTCTGTTCTGTGCATTCAACTAACAGAGTTGAACCTAGTTTTGATTGAGCAGTTCTGAAACACTCTTTCTGTAGAAAATACAAGTGGACATTCAGGGCGATCAGAGGCCTATAGTGGAAAAAGGAATAAGTTCAAATAAAAACTACACAGAATATATCTGTGAATCTTCTCTCTGTTCTGTGCATTCAACTAACAGAGTTGAACCTTAGTTTTGATTGAGCAGTTCTGAAACACTCTTTCTGTAGAAAATGCAAGTGGACATTCATGGCGCTAAGAGGCCCATAGTAGAAAAAGGAATATCTTCAAACAAAAACTACACAGAATCAATCTGTGAAACTTCTTTCTGTTCTGTGCATTCAACTAACAGAGTTGAACCTTACTTTTGATTGAGAAGTTCTGAAACACTCTTTCTGTAGAAAATGCAAGTTGACATTCGGAGCGCTAAGAGGCCTATAGCGGAAAAAGTAATACCTTCATATACAAACTACACAGAAGCATTCTGTGAAACTTCTTTCTGTTCTTTGCATTCATCTAACAGAGTTGAACCTTACTTTTGATTGAGCGCTTCAGAAACACCTTTTCTATAGATAATGCAATTGGACATTCAGGGAGCTAAGAGGCCTATAGAGGAAAAAGGAATATTTTCAAATAAAAACTGCACAGAAGAAATCTGTGAAACTTCTTACTGTTCTGTGCATTCAACTAACATAGTTGAACGGTAGTTTTTATTGAGCAGTTCTGAAACACTCTTTCTGTAGAAAATGCAAGTTGACATTCAGGGAGCTGAGAGGCCTATAGTGGGAAAAGGAATATCCTCAAATAAAAACCACACAGAAGCAATCTGTGAAACTTCTTACTGTTCTGTGCATTCAACTAACAGAGTTGAACCTTAGTTGTTATTGAGCAGTTCTGAAACTCTCTTTCTGAAGAAAATGCAAGTGAACATTCAAGGCGCTAAGAGGCCTATAGCGGAAAAATGAAAATGTACAAATAAAAACTACAGAGAAGCAATCTGTGAAACATCTTACTGTTCTCTGCATTCAACTAACAGAGTTGAACCTTAGTTTATATTGAGCAGTTATGAAACACTCTTTCTGCAGAAAATGCAAGTGAACATTCAGGGCGCTAAGAGGCCTATAGTTGAAAAAGGCATATGTTCAAATAAAAACTACAAAGAAACTATCTGTGAAAATTCTTACAGTTCTGTGTATTCAACTAACAGGGTTCAACATTACTTTTGATTGAGCAGTTCTGAAACACCCTTTCTGTAGAAAATGCAAGTGGACATTCAGGGCGCTAAGAGGCCTATGGTGGAAAAAGGAATACCTTCAAATAAAAACTACACAGAAGCAATTTGTGAAATTTCTTACGGTTCTGTTCTTTAAACTAACACAATTTAACCTTTATTTTGATTGAACAGTTGTGAAACACTCTTTCTGTAGAAAATGCAAGAGGACATTCATGGCGCTAAGAGGACTATAGTGGAAAAGGGAATATCTTCAAACAAAAACTACAAAGAAGCAATCTGTGAAACTTCTTTCTGTTCTGTGCATTCAACTAACAGAGTTGAACCTTAGATTTGATTGAGCAGTTCTGAAACCCTCTTTCTGTAGAAAATACAAGTGGAAACTCAGGGCGCTAAGAGGCCTATAGTGGAAAAAGTAATAAGTTCAAATAAAAACTACACAGAAGTTATCTGTGAAAGTTCTCTCTGTTCTGTGCATTCAACTAACAGAGTTGAAACTTAGTTTTGATGGAGCAGTTCTGAAACACTCTTTCTGTAGAAAATGCAAGTGGACATTCATGGCGCTAAGAGGCCCATAGTAGAAAAAGGAATATCTTCAAACAAAAACTACACAGAAGCAATCTGTGAAACTCCTTTCTGTTCTGTGCATTCAACTAAGAGATATGAACCTTACTTTTGATTGAGCAGTTCTGAAACACTCTTTCTGTAGAAAATGCAAGTGGACCTTCGAAGCGCTAAGAGGCCTATAGCGGAAAAAGTAATCTCTTCAAATAAAAACAACACAGAAGCATTCTGTGAAACTTCTTTCTGTTCTGTGCATTCAACTAACAGAGTTTAACCTTACTTTTGATTGAGCAGTTCTGAAACACTCTTTCTGCAGAAAATGGAATTGGACATTCAGGGCGCTAAGAGGCCTATAGTGGAAAAGGAATATTTTCAAATAAAAACTGCACAGAAGAAATCTGTGAAACTTCTTACTGTTCTCTGCATTCATCTAACAGAGTTGAACCTCAGTTTTCATTGAGCAGTTCTGAAACACTCTTTCTGTAGAAAATACAAGTGGACATTCAGGGCGCTAAGAGGACTATAGTGGAAAAAGGAAAATTTCACATAAAAGCTACACAGAAGGTATCTGTGAAACTTCTCTCTGTTGTGTGCATTCAACTAACGGAGTTGAACCTTACTTTTGATTGAGAAGTTCTGAAACACTCTTTCTGTAGAAAATGCAATTGGACATTCATGGCGCTAAGAGGCCTATATTGGAAAAGGAATATTTTCAAATAAAAACTGCACAGAAGAAATCTGTGAAACTTTTTACTGTTCTGTGCATACAACTAACAGAGTTGAACCTAGTTTTGATTGAGCAGTTCTGAAACACCCTTTCTGTAGAAAATGCAAGTGGACATTCAGGGCGCTAAGAGGCCTATGGTGGAAAAAGGAATACCTTCAAATAAAAACTACACAGAAGCAATCTGTGAAACTACTTACGGTTCTGTTCTTTAAACTAACACAGTTGAACTTTAATTTTGATTGAACAGTTCTGAAACACACTTTCTGTAGGAAATGCAAGTGGACATTCATGGTGCTAAGAGGCCTATAGTGGAAAAGGGAATATCTTCAAACAAAAACTACAAAGAAGCAATCTGTGAAACTTCTTTGTGTTCTGTGCATTCAACTAACAGAGTTGAACCTTAGTTTTGATTGAGCAGTTCTGAAACACTCTTTCTGTAGAAAATCAAGTGGACATTCAGGGTGCTAGAGGCCTATATGGAAAAAGGAATAAGTTCAAATAAAAACTACACAGAAGCAATCTGTGAAACTTCTTTCTGTTCTGTGCATTCAACTAAGAGTTGAACCTTACTTTTGATTGAGTAGTTCTGAAACACTCTTTCTGTAGAAAATGCAAGTGGACCTTCGAGCGCTAAGAGGCCTACAGCGGAAAAAGAATCGTTCAAATAAAAACATACAGAAGCATCTGTGAAACTTCTTTCTGTTCTGTCCATTCACTAACAGAGATTAACCTTACTTTTGATTGAGCAGCTGTGAAACACTCTTTCTGTAGAAAATGCAATTGGACATTCAGGGCGCTAAGAGGCCTATAGTGGAAAAAGGAATAAGTTCAAATAAAAACTACACAGAAGATATCTGTGAATCTATCTCTGTTCGTGCATTCAACTAACAGATTTGAACCTTAGTTTTGATTGAGCAGTTCTGAAACACTCTTTCTGTAGAAAATGCAAGTGTCATTCATGGCGCTAAGAGGCCATAGTAGAAAAAGGAATATCTTCAAAAAAACTACACAGAAACAATCTGTGAAACTTCTTACGGTTCTGTTCTTTAAACTAACACAGTTGACTTAATTTTGATTGAACAGTTCTGAAACACTCTTTCTGTAGAAAATGCAAGTGGACATTCATGGCGCTAAGAGGCCTAAGTGGAAAAGGGAATATCTTCAAACAAAAACTACAAAGAAGCAATCTGTGAAACACTTTCTGTTCTGTGCATTCAACTAACAGAGTTGAACCTTAGATTTGATTGAGCAGTTCTGAAACACTCTTTCTGTAGAAAATACAAGTGGACACTCAGGGCGCTAGAGGCCTATAGTGGAAAAAGTAATAAGTTCAAATAAAAACTACACAGAAGATATCTGTGAAAGTTCTCTCTGTTCTGTGCATTCAACTAACAGAGTTGAAACTTAGTTTTGATGGAGCAGTTCTGAAACACTCTTTCTGTAGAAAATGCAAGTGGACATTCATGGCGCTAAGAGGCCCATAGTAGAAAAAGGAATATCTTCAAACAAAAACTACACAGAAGCAATCTGTGAAACTTCTTTCTGTTCTGTGCATTCAACTAAGAGATTTGAAACTTACTTTTGATTGAGCAGTTCTGAAACACTCTTTCTGTAGACAATGCAAGTGGACCTTCCAAGCGCTAAGAGGCCTATAGCGGAAAAAGTAATCTCTTCAAATAAAAACAACACAGAAGCATTCTGTGAAACTTCTTTCTGTTCTGTGCATTCAACTAACAGAGTTTAACCTTACTTTTCATTGAGCAGTTCTGAAACACTCTTTCTGCAGAAAATGGAATTGGACATTCAGGGCGCTGAGAGGCCTATAGTGGAAAAGGAATATTTTAAATAAAAACTGCACAGAAGAAATCTGTGAAGCTACTTACTGTTCTGTGCATTCAACTAACAGGTTGAACCTCAGTTTTCATTGAGCAGTTCTGAAACACTCTTTCTGTAGAAAATACAGTGGACATTCAGGGCGCTAAGAGGACTACAGTGGAAAAAGGAAAAAGTTCAATAAAAACTACACAGAAGCTCTCTGTGAAACTTCTCTCTGTTCTGTGCATTCAACTAACAGTTGAACCTTACTTTTGATTGAGAAGTTCTGAAACACTCTTTCTGTAGAAAATGCAAGTGGACCTTCGGAGCGCTAAGAGGCCTATAGCGGAAAAGTAATACCTTCAAATACAAACTACACAGAAGCATTCTGTGAAACTTCTTTCTGTTCTTTGCATTCATCTAACAGAGTTGAACCTTACTTTTGATTGAGCGCTTCTGAAACACCCTTTCTATAGAAAATGCAATTGGACATTCAGGGAGCTAAGAGGCCTATAGAGGAAAAAGGAATATTTTCAAATAAAAACTGACAGAAGCAATCTGCGAAACTTCTTACTGTTCTGTGCATTCAACTAACATAGTTGAACGGTAGTTTTTATTGAGCAGTCTGAAACACTCTTTCTGTAGAAAATGCAAGTGACATTCAGGGCGCTGAGAGGCCTATAGTGGGAAAAGGAATATCTCAAATAAAAACACACAGAAGCAATCTGTGAAACTTCTTACTGTTCTGTGCATTCAACAACAGATTTGAACCTTAGTTATTATTGAGCAGTTCTGAAACTCTTTCTGTAGAAAATGCAAGTGAACATTCAAGGGCGCTAAGAGGCCTATAGCGGAAAAATGAAATGTTCAAATAAAAACTACAAGAAGAATCTGTGAAACTCTTACTGTTCTGTGCATTCAACTAACAGAGTTGAACCTTAGTTTATATTGAGCAGTTATGAAACACTCTTTCTGCAGAAATGCAAGTGAACATTCAGGGCGCTAAGAGGCTATAGTGAAAAAGGATATGTTCAAATAAAAACTACAAAGAACTATCTGTGAAATTCTTACAGTTCTGTGCATTCAACTACAGAGTTCAACTTACTTTTGATTGAGCAGTTCTGAACACCCTTTCTGTAGAAAATGAAAGTGGACATTCAGGGCGCTAAGAGGCCTATAGTGGAAAAAGGAATACCTTCAAATAAAAACTACACAGAAGCAATCTGTGAAACTTCTTACTTTCTGTCATTAAACTAACAGAGTTGAACCTTATTTTGATTGAGCAGTTCTGAAACACTCTTTCTGTAGAAAATGCAAGTGGACATTCATGGCGCTAAGAGGCCTATAGTGGAAAAAGGAATATCTTCAAACAAAAACTACAAGAAGCAATCTGTGAAACTCTTTCTGTTCTGTGCATTCAACTAACAGAGTTGAACCTTAGATTTGATTGAGCAGTTCTGAAACACTCTTTCTGTAGAAAATGCAAGTGGACATTCAGGGCGCTAAGAGGCCATAGTGGAAAAAGTAATAGTTCAAATAAAACTACACAGAAGATATCTGTGAAACTTCTTCTGTTCTGTGCATTCAACTAACAGAGTTGAACCTTAGTTTTGATTGAGCAGTTCTGAAACACTCTTTCTGTAGAAAATGCAGTGGACATTCATGGCGCTAGAGGCCCATAGTAGAAAAAGGAATATCTTCAAACAAACTACACAGAAGCAATCTGTGAAACTCTTTCTGTTTCTGTGCATTCAACTAAAGAGATATGAACCTTATTTTGATTGAGCAGTTCTGAAACACTCTTTCTGTAGAAACTGCAAGTGGACACTTCGAAGCGCTAAGAGGCCTATAGCGGAAAAAGGTAATCTCTTCAATAAAAACACACAGAAGCATTCTGTGAACCTCTTCTGTTCGTGCATTCAACTAAAGAGTTAACTTACTTTTGATTGAGCAGTTCTGAAACACTCTTTCTGTAGAAATGAATTGGACATTCGGGCGCTAAGAGGCTATAGTGGAAAAGGAATATTTTCAAATAAAAACTGCACACGAAGAAATCTGTGAACTTCTTCTGTTCTGTGCATTCAACTAACAGAGTTGAACCTAGTTTCATTGAGCAGTTCTGAAACACCTTCTGTAAAATGCAAGTGGACATTCAGGGCGCTAAGAGGCCTATAGTGGAAAAAGGAAAATTTTCAAATAAAAACTACACAGAAGCTATCTGTGAAACTTCTTCTGTTCTGTGCATTCAACTAACAGAGTTGAACCTTACTTTTGATTGAGCAGTTCTGAAACACTCTTTCTGTAGAAAATGCAAGTGGACATTCGGAGCGCTAAGAGGCCTATAGCGGAAAAAGAATATCTTCAAATAAAAACTACACAGAAGCATCTGTGAAACTTCTTCTGTTCTGTGCATTCAACTAACAGAGTTGAACCTTACTTTTGATTGAGCAGTTCTGAAACACTCTTTCTGTAGAAAATGCAAGTGGACATTCAGGGAGCTAAGAGGCCTATAGGGAAAAAGGAATATTTCAAACAAAAACTACACAGAAGCAATCTGTGAAACTTCTCTGTTCTGTGCATTCAACTAACAGAGTTGAACAAGTTTTTATTGAGCAGTTCTGAAACACCTTTCTGTAGAAAATGCAAGTGGACATTCAGGGCGCTAAGAGGCCTAGTGGGAAAAAGGAATATTTCAAATAAAAACACACAGAAGCAATCTGTGAAACTTCTTACTGTTCTGTGCATTCAACTAACAGAGTTGAACCTTATTTTGATTGAGCAGTTCTGAAACCCTTTCTGTAGAAAATGCAAGTGGACATTCAGGGCGCTAAGAGGCCTATAGTGGAAAAAGGAATATCTTCAAATAAAAACTACACAGAAGCAATCTGTGAAACTTCTTACTTTCTGTGCATTCAACTAACACAGTTGAACCTTTAATTTTGATTGACAGTTCTGAAACACTCTTTCTGTAGAAAATGCAAGTGGACATTCAGGGCGCTAAGAGGCCTATAGTGGAAAAGGAATATATTCAAAAAAAACTACAAGAAGCAATCTGTGAAACTTCTTCTGTTCTGTGCATTCAACTAACAGAGTTGAACCTTAGTTTTGATTGAGCAGTTCTGAAACACTCTTTCTGTAGAAAGTAAAGTGACATTCAGGGCGCTCATCAGGAGCTATAGCGAAAAAGGAATAGTTCAAATAAAACTACACAGAAGCATATCTGTGAACACTTTCTCTGTTCTGTTGCATCATAACAGATTGAACCTTAGTTTTGATGAGCAGTTCTGAAACAGCTTCTGAGAAAATGCAAGTGACCATCGGAAGCCTAAGAGCCATAGTGAAAAGGATATCTTCAAATACAAACTACAAGCAAAGCCATCTGTGAAACTTTTTCTGTTCTGTCATTCACTAACAAGTTGAACCTACTTTTTGATCTGAGAGCATTCTGAAACACCTTTTCTGTAGAAAATGCAATGGACATTCGGAACGCTAAGAAGCAATCTGGAAAAGTAATACTTCAAATAAAAATAACAAGAACACATTTCATGTAAAACTTCTTACGTGCTTGCATATAACTAACACAGTTTAACCTTACTTTTGCATTGAACCGTTCTGAAACACTCTGACTGTTAGAAAATGCAAGTGGACATTCAGGGCGCTAAGAGGCCTATAGTGGAAAAGGAATATTTCAAATAAAAACACAGAAGAAATCTGTGAAACTTCTTCTGTTCTGTGCATTCAACTAACAGAGTTGAACCTTAGTTTTGATTGAGAGCAGTTCTGAAACACTCTTTCTGTAGAAAATGCAAGTGGACATTCAGGGCGCTAAGAGGCCTATAGTGGAAAAAGAATAGTTCAATAAAAAACTACACAGAAGCATCTGTGAAACTCTCTGTTCTGTGCATTCAACTAACAGAGTTGAACCTTACTTTTGATTGAGCAGTTCTGAAACACTCTTTCTGTAGAAAATGCAAGTGGACACAGGGCGCTAAGAGGCCTATAGGTAAAAGAATATCTTCAAATAAAACTACAGAGAAGCATCTGTGAAACTTCTTTCTGTTCTGTGCATTCAACTAACAGAGTTGAACCTTACTTTTGATTGAGCAGTTCTGAAACACTCTTTCTGTAGAAAATGCAAGTGGACATTCAGGGCGCTAAGAGGCCTATAGGAAAAAGGAATATTTCAAATAAAAACTACACAGAAGCATTCTGTGAAACTTCTTCTGTTCTGTGCATTCAACTAACAGAGTTAACCTTACTTTTGATTGAGCAGTTCTGAAACACTCTTTCTGTAGAAAATGCAAGTGGACATTCAGGGCGCTAAGAGGCCTATAGTGGAAAAGGAATATTTCAAATAAAAACTGCACAGAAGAAATCTGTGAAACTTCTTACTGTTCTGTGCATTCAACTAACAGAGTTGAACCTAAGTTTTGATTGAGCAGTTCTGAAACACTCTTTCTGTAGAAAATGCAAGTGGACATTCAGGGCGCTAAGAGTCCTATAGTGGAAAAAGGAAATTCAAATAAAAACTACACAGAAGCATCTGTGAAACTCTTGTTCTGTGCATTCAACTAACAGAGTTGAACCTTACTTTTGATTGAGCAGTTCTGAAACACTCTTTCTGTAGAAAATGCAAGTGGACTTCGGAGCGCTTAAGAGGCCTATAGCGGAAAAAGTAATACCTTCAAATACAAACTACACAGAAGCATCTGTGAAACTTCTTTCTGTTTTGCATTCACTAACAGAGTTGAACCTTCTTTTGATTGAGCGTTCTGAAACACCCTTTTATAGAAAATGCATTGGACATTCAGGGAGCTAAGAGGCCTATAGGGAAAAAGGAATATTTTCAAATAAAAACTGCACAGAAGCATCTGCGAAACTTCTTACTGTTCTGTGCATTCAACTAACATAGTTGAACGGTAGTTTTATTGAGCAGTTCTGAACACTCTTTCTGTAGAAAATGCAAGTGGACATTCAGGGCGCTGAGAGGCCTATAGTGGAAAAGGAATATCTTCAAATAAAACCACACAGAAGCAATCTGTGAAACTTCTTACTGTTCTGTGCATTCAACTAACAGAGTTGAACCTTAGTTATTATTGAGCAGTTCTGAAACACTCTTTCTGTAGAAAATGCAAGTGAACATTCAGGGCGCTAAGAGTCCTATAGCGGAAAAATGAATATGTTCAAATAAAAACTACACAGAAGCAATCTGTGAAACTTCTTACTGTTCTGTGCATTCAACTAACAGAGTTGAACCTTAGTTTATATTGAGCAGTTATGAAACACTCTTTCTGCAGAAAATGCAAGTGAACATTCAGGGCGCTAAGAGGCCTATAGTTGAAAAAGGTATATGTTCAAATAAAAACTACAAAGAAGCTATCTGTGAAACTTCTTACAGTTCTGTGCATTCAACTAACAGAGTTCAACTTACTTTTGATTGAGCAGTTCTGAAACACTCTTTCTGTAGAAAATGCAAGTGTACATTCAGGGCGCTAAGAGGCCTATTGTGGAAAAAGGAATACTTCAAATAAAAACTACACAGAAGCAATCTGTGAAACTTCTTACGGTTCTGTTCTTTAAACTAACACAGTTGAACCTTAATTTTGATTGAACAGTTCTGAAACACTCTTTCTGTAGAAAATGCAAGTGGACATTCATGGCGCTAAGAGGCCTATAGTGGAAAAGGGAATATCTTCAAACAAAAACTACAAAGAAGCAATCTGTGAAACTTCTTTCTGTTCTGTGCATTCAACTAACAGAGTTGAACCTTAGTTTTGATTGAGCAGTTCTGAAACACTCTTTCTGTAGAAAATACAAGTGGACATTCAGGGCGCTAAGAGGCTAAGTGGAAAAAGAATAGTTCAAATAAAAACTACACAGAAGATATCTGTGAAACTTCTCTCTGTTCTGTGCATTCAACTAACAAGTTGAAACTTAGTTTTGATGGAGCAGTTCTGAAACACTCTTTCTGTAGAAAATGCAAGTGGACATTCATGGCGCTAAGAGGCCATAGTAGAAAAGGAATATCTTCAAACAAAACTACACAGAAGCAATCTGTGAAACTTCTTCTTTCTGTGCATTCAACTAAGAGATTTGAACCTTACTTTTGATTGAGCAGTTCTGAAACACTCTTTCTGTAGAAAATGCAAGTGGACCTTCGAAGCGCTAAGAGGCCTATAGCGGAAAAAGTAATTCTTCAAATAAAAACACACAGAAGCATTCTGTGAAACTTCTTCTGTTCTGTGCATTCAACTAACAGAGTTTAACCTTACTTTTGATTGAGCAGTTCTGAAACACTCTTTCTGCAGAAAATGGAATTGGATATTCAGGGCGCTAAGAGGCCTATAGTGGAAAAGGAATATTTCAAATAAAAACTGCACAGAAGAAATCTGTGAAACTTCTTACTGTTCTGTGCATTCAACTAACAGAGTTGAACCTTATTTTGATTGAGCAGTTCTGAAACACTCTTTCTGTAGAAATACAAGTGGACATTCAGGGCGATAGAGGCCTATAGTGGAAAAAGGAATAAGTTCAAATAAAAACTACACAGAAATATCTGTGAAACTTCTCTCTGTTCTGTGCATTCAACTAACAGAGTTGAACCTTAGTTTGATTGAGCAGTTCTGAAACACTCTTTGTAGAAATGCAGTGGACATTCAGGCGCTAAGAGGCCATAGTGAAAAAGGAATATCTTCAAAAAAACTACACAGAATCAATCTGTGAACTTCTTTCTGTTCTGTGCATCACTAACAGAGTTGAACCTTACTTTTGATTGAGAAGTTCTGAAACACTCTTTCTGTAGAAAATGCAAGTGGACATTCGGAGCGCTAAGAGGCCTATAGCGGAAAAGTAATACCTTCAAATACAAACTACACAGAAGCATTCTGTGAAACTTCTTTCTGTTCTTGCATTCATCTAACAGAGTTGAACCTTACTTTTGATTGGCGCTTCTGAAACACCTTTTCTATAGAAAATGCAATTGGACATTCAGGGAGCTAAGAGGCCTATAGAGGAAAAAGGAATATTTTCAAATAAAAACTGCACAGAAGAATCTGTGAAACTTCTTACTGTTCTGTGCATTCAACTAACAAGTTGAACCGGTAGTTTTTATTGAGCAGTTCTGAAACACTCTTTCTGTAGAAAATGCAAGTTGACATTCAGGGGCTGAGAGGCCTATAGTGGGAAAAGGAATATCTCAAATAAAAACCACACAGAAGCAATCTGTGAAACTTCTTATGTTCTGTGCATTCAACTAACAGATTTGAACCTTAGTTTTATTGAGCAGTTCTGAAACTTCTTTCTGAGAAATGCAAGTGAACATCAGGCGCTAAGAGCCTATAGCGGAAAAAGAAATGTACAAATAAAACTCAGAGAAGCAATCTGTGAACATCTTACTGTTCTCTGCATTCAACTAACAGAGTTGAACCTTAGTTTATATTGAGTAGTTATGAACACTCTTTCTGCAGAAATGCAAGTGAACATTCATGGGCGCTAAGAGGCCTATAGTTGAAAAAGGCATATGTTCAAATAAAAACTACAAAGAAAATATCTGTGAAATTCTTACAGTTCTGTGTATTCAACTAACAGGGTTCAACATTACTTTTGATTGAGCAGTTCTGAAACACCCTTTCTGTAGAAAATGCAAGTGGACATTCAGGGCGCTAGAGGCCCTATGGTGGAAAAAGGAAACCTTCAAATAAAACTACACAGAAGCAATTTTGAATTCTTACGTTCTGTCTTTAAACTAACAATTTAACCTTTATTTTTGATTGAACAGTTTGAAACACTCTTTCTGTAGAAATGCAAGGGACATTCATGGCGCTAAGAGGCTATAGGGAAAGGGAATATCTTCAACAAAACTACAAAGAAGCATCTGTGAAACTTCTTTCTGTTCTGTGCATTCAACTAACAGAGTTGAACCTTAGATTTGATTGAGCAGTTCTGAAACCCTCTTTCTGTAGAAAATACAAGTGGAAACCAGGGCGCTAAGAGGCCTATAGTGGAAAAAGTAATAAGTTCAAATAAAAACTACACAGAAGTTATCTGTGAAAGTTCTCTCTTTTCTGTGCATTCAACTAACAGAGTTGAAACTTAGTTTTGATGGAGCAGTTCTGAACACTCTTTCTGTAGAAAATGCAAGTGGACATTCATGGCGCTAAGAGGCCCATAGTAGAAAAAGGAATATCTTCAAACAAAAACTACACAGAAGCAATCTGTGAAACTCCTTTCTGTTCTGTGCATTCACTAAGAGATATGAACCTTACTTTTGATTGAGCAGTTCTGAAACACTCTTTCTGTAGAAATGCAAGTGGACCTTCGAAGCGCTAAGAGGCCTAAGCGGAAAAAGTAATCTCTTCAAATAAAAACAACACAGAAGCATTCGTGAACTTCTTTCTGTTCTGTGCATTCAACTAACAGAGTTTAACCTTACTTTTGATTGAGCAGTTCTGAAACACTCTTTCTGCAGAAATGGAATTGGACTTCAGGGCGCTAAGAGGCCTATAGTGGAAAAGGAATATTTTCAAATAAAAACTGCACAGAAGAAATCTGTGAAACTTCTTACTGTTCTGTGCATTCATCTAACAGAGTTTGAACCCTCAGTTTTCATTGAGCAGTTCTGAAAACACTCTTTCTGTAGAAAATACAAGTGGACATTCAGGGCGCTAAAGGACTATAGTGGAAAAAGGAAAAATTTCACATAAAAGCTACACAGAAGGTATCTGTGAAACTTCTCTCTGTTGTGTGCATTCAACTAACGGAGTTGAACTTACTTTGATTGAGAAGTTCTGAAACCCTCTTTCTGTAGAAAATGCAAGTGGACCTTCGGAGCGCTAAGAGGCCTATAGCGGAAAAGTAATACCTCAAATACAAACTACACAGAATCATTCTGTGAAACTTCTTTTTGTTCTTTGCATCATCTAACAGAGTTGAACCTCATTTTGATTGAGCGCTTCTGAACACCCTTTCTATAGAAAATGCAATTGGACATTCAGGAGCTAAGAGGCCTATAGAGGAAAAAGGAATATTATCAAATAAAAACTCACAGAAGCAATCTGCGAAACTTCTTATTGTTCTGTGCATTCAACTAACATAGTTGAACGGTAGTTTTTATTGAGTAGTTTTGAAACACTCTTTCTGTAGAAAATGCAAGTGGATATTCAGGGCGCTGAGAGGCCTATGGGGAAAAAGGAATATTTTCAAATAAAAACTACACAGAAGCAATCTGAGAAACTTCTTACGGTTCTGTTCTTTAAACTAACACAGTTGAACCTTAATTTTGATTGAACAGTTCTGAAACACTCTTTCTGTAGAAAATGCAAGTGGACATTCATGGCGCTAAGGACCTATAGTGGAAAAGGGAATATCTTCAAACAAAAACTACAAAGAAGCAATCTGTGAAATTCTTTCTGTTCTGTGCATTCAACTAACACAGTTGAACCTTAGTTTTGATTGAGCAGTTCTGAAACACTCTTTCTGTAAAACATACAAGTGGACATTCAGGGCGCTAAGAGGCCTATAGTGGAAAAAGGAATAAGTTCAAATAAAAACTACACAGAAGATATCTGTGAAACTTCTCTCTGTTCTGTGCATTCAACTAACAGAGTTGAACCATAGTTTTGATTGAGCAGTTCTGAAACACTCTTTCTGTAGAAAATGCAAGTGGACATTCATGGCGCTAAGAGGCCCATAGTATAAAAAGGAATATCTTCAAACAAAAACTACACAGAAGGAATCTGTGAAACTTCATTCTGTTCTGTGCATTCAACTAACTGAGTTGAACCTTACTTTTGATTGAGCAGTTCTGAAACACTCTTTCTGTGGAAAATGCAAGTGGACATTCGGTGCTCTAAGAGGCCCACAGCGGAAAAATTAAAATCTTCAAATAAAAACTACACAGAAGCATTCTCTGAAACTTCTTTCTGTTCTTTGCATTCAACTAAAAGAATTTAACCTTACTTTTGATTGAGCAGTTCTGAAACACTCTTTCTGTAGAAAATGCAAGTGGACCTTCGGAGCGCTAAGAGGCCTACAGCGGAAAAAGTAATATCTTCAAATTAAAACTACACAGAAGCATTCTGTGAAACTTCTTTCTGTTCTGTGCATTCAACTAACAGAGTTTAACCTTACTTTTGATTGAGCAGTTCTGAAAGACTCTTTCTGTAGAAAATGCAATTGGACATTCGGGGCGCTAAGAGGCCTATAGTGGAAAAGGAATATTTCAAATAAAAACTGCACAGAAGCAATCTGCGAAACTTCTCACTGTTCTGTGCATTCAACTAACATAGTTGAACGGTAGTTTTTATTGGGCACTTCTGAAACACTCTTTCTGTAGAAAATGCAAGTGGACATTCAGGGCGCTGACAGGCCTAAATTGGGAAAAGGAATATCTTCAAATAAAAACCACACAGAAGCAATCTGTGAAACTTCTTACTGTTCTGTGCATTCAACTAACAGAGTTGAACCTTAGTTATTATTGAGCAGTTCTGAAACACTCTTTGTGTTGAAAATGCAAGTGAACATTCGGGCGCTAAGAGGACTATAGCGGAAAAATGAATATGTTCAAATAAAAACTACACAGAAGCAATCTGTGAAACTTCTTTCTGTTCTGTGCATTCAACGAACAGAGTTGAACCTTAGTTTATATTGAGCAGTTATGAAACACTCTTTCTGCAGAAAATGCAAGCGAACATTCAGGGCGCTAAGAGACCTATAGTTGAAAAAGTTATATGTTCAAATAAAAACTACAAAGAAGCTATCTGTGAAACTTCTTACAGTTCTGTGCATTCATCTAACAGAGTTCAACCTTACTTTTGATTGAGCAGTTCTGAAACACCCTTTCTGTAGAAAATGCAAGTGGACATTCAGCGCGCTAAGAGGCCTATGGTGGAAAAAGGAATACCTTCAAATAAAAACTACACAGAAGCAATCTGTGAAACTTCTTTCGCTTCTGTTCTTTAAACTAACACAGTTGAACCTTAATTTTGATTGAACCGTTCAGAAACACTCTTTCTGAAGAAAATGCAAGTGGACATTCATGGCGCTAAGAGTCCTATAGCGGAAAAGGGAATATCTTCAAACAAAAACTACAAAGAAGCAATCTGTGAAACTTCTTTCTGTTCTGTGCATTCAACTAACAGAGTTGAAGCTTACTTTTGATTGAGCAGTTCTGAAACACTCTTTCTGTAGAAAATGCAAGTGGACCTTCGGAGCGCTAAGAGGCCTGTAGCGAAAAAAGAAATATCTTCAAATAAAAACTACACAGAAGCATTCTGTGAAACTTCTTCCTGTTCTGTGCATTCAACTAACAGAGTTTAACCTTACTTTTGATTGAGCAGTTCTGAAACACTCTTTCTGTAGAAAATGCAAGTGGACATTCGGAGCGCTAAGAGGCCTATAGTGGAAAAAGTAATATCTTCAAATAAAAACTACACAGAAGGATTCTGTGAAACTTCTTCCTGTTCTGTGCATTCAACTAACAGAGTTGAACCTCAGTTTTTATTGAGCAGTTCTGAAACACTCTTTATGTAGAAAATACAAGTGGACATTCAGGGCACTAAGAGGACTATAGTGGAAAATGGAAAAAGTTCACATAAAAACTACACAGAAGCTATCTGTGAAACTTCTCTCTGTTCTGTCCATTCAACTAACGGAGTTGAACCTTACTTTTGATTGAGAAGTTCTGAAACACTCTTTCTGTAGAAAATGCAAGTGAACCTTCGGAGCGCTAAGAGGCCCCTAGCGGAAAAAGTAATACCTTCAAATACAAACTACACAGTAGCATTCTGTGAAACTTCTTTCTGTTCTTTGCATTCATCTAACAGAGTTGAACCTTACTTTTGAATGAGCACTTCTGAAACAACCTTTCTATAGAAAATGCAATTGGACATTCAGGGAGCTAAGAGGCCTATAGCGGAAAAACTAATATTTTCAAATAAAAACTTCACAGAAGCAATCTGCGAAACTTCTTACTGTTGTGTGCATTCAACTAACAGAGTTGAAACTTAGTTATTATTGAGCAGTTCTCAAACACTCTTTCTGTAGAAAATGCAAGTGAACATTCAGGGCGCTAAGAGGCCTATAGCAGAAAAATGAATATGTTCAAATAAAAACCACACAGAAGCAATCTGTGAAACTTCTTACTGTTCTGTGCATTCAACTAACAGAGTTGAACCTTAGTTTATATTGAGCAGTTATGAAACACTCTTTCTGCAGAAAATGCAAGTGAACATTCAGGGCGCTAAGAGGCCAATAGTTGAAAAAGTTATATGTTGAAATAAAAACTACAAAGAAGCTATCTGTGAAACTTCTTACAGTTCTGTGCATTCAACTAACAGAGTTCAAGTTTACTTTTGATTGAGCAGTTCTGAAACACCCTTTCTGTAGAAAATGCAAGTGGACATTCAGGGCGCTAAGCGACCTGTGGTGGAAAAAGGAATACCTTCAAATAAAAACTACACAGAAGCAATCTATGAAACTTCTTACGGTTCTGTTCTTTAAACTAACACAGTTGAACCTTAATTTTGGTTGAACAGTTCTGAAACACTCTTTCTGTAGAAAATGCAAGTCGACATTCATGGCGCTAAGAGGCTTATAGTGGAAAAGGGAATATCTTCAAACAAAAACTATAAACAAGCAATCTGTGAAAATTCTTTCTGTTCTGTGCGTTCAACAAACAGAGTTGAACCTCAGTTTTGATTGAGCAGTTCTGAAACACTCTTTCTGTAGAAAATACAACTGGACATTCAGGGCGCTAAGAGGACTATAGTGGAAAAAGGAATAAGTTCCAATAAAAACTACACAGAAGATATGTGTGAAACTTCTCTCTGTTCTGTGCATTCAACTAACAGTTTTGAACCTTAGTTTTGATTGAGCAGTTCTGAAACTCTCCTTCTGTAGAAAATGCAAGTGGACATTCATGGCGCTAAGAGGCCCATGGTAGATAAAGGAATATCTTCAATCAAAAACTACACAGAAGCAATCTGTGAAACTTCTTTCTGTTCTGTGCATTCAACTAACAGAGTTGAACCTTACTTTTGATTGAGCAGTTCTGAAACACTCTTTCTGTAGAAAATGCAAGTGGACATTCGGAACGCTAAGAGGCCTATAGCGGATAAAGAAATATCTTCAAATAAAAACTACACAGAATCATTCTGTGAAACTTCTTTCTGTTCTGTGCATTCAACTAACAGAGTTTAACCTTAGTTTTGATTGAGCAGTTCTGAAACACTCTTTCTGTAGAAAATGCAAGTGGACATTCAGGGCGCTAAGAGGCCTATAGTGGAAAAGGAATATTTTCAAATAAAAACTGCACAGAAGAAATCTGTGAAACTTCTTACTGTTCTGTGCATTCAACTAACAGAGTTAAACCTCAGTTTTGATTGAGCAGTTCTGAAACACTCTTTCTGTAGAAAATACAAGTGGACATTCAGGGCGCTAAGAGGACTATAGTGGAAAAAGGAAAAAGTTCACATAAAAACTACACAGAAGCTATCTGTGAAACTCCTTTCTGCTCTGTGCATTCAACTAACAGAGTTGAACCTTACTTTTGATTGTGCAGTTCTGAAACACTCTTTCTGTAGAAAATGCAATTGGACATTCAGTGCGCTAAGAGGCCTATAGTGGAAAAGGAATATTTTCAAATAAAAACTGCAGAGAAGAAATCTGTGAAACTTCTTACTGTTCTGTGCATTCAACTAACAGAGTTGAACCTCAGTTTTCATTGAGCAGTTCTGAAAATCTCTTTCTGTAGAAAATGCAAGTGGACATTCAGGGCGCTGAGAGGCCTATAGTGGGAAAAGGAATATCTTCAAATAAAAACCACACAGAAGCAATCTGTGAAAATTCTTACTGTTCTGTGCATTCAACTAACAGAGTTGAACCTTAGTTATTATTGAGCAGTTATTAAACACTCTTTCTGCTGAAAATGCAAGTGAACATTCAGGGCGCTAAGAGGCCTATAGTTGAAAAAGTATATGTATAAATAAAAACTACAAAGAAGCTATCTGTGAAACTTCTTACAGTTCTGTGCATTCAACTGACAGATTTCAACCTTACATTTGATTGAGCAGTTCTGAAACACCCTTTCTGTAGAAAATGCAAGTGGACATTCAGGGCGCTAAGAGGCCTATGGTGGAAAAAGGAAGACCTTCAAATAAAAACGACACAGAAGCAATCTGTGAAAATTCTTACGGTTCTGTTCTTTAAACTAACACAGTTGAACCTTAATTTTGATTGAACAGTTCTGAAACACTCTTTGTGTAGAAAATGCAAGTGGACATTCAAGGCGCTAAGAGGCCTATAGTGGAAAAGGTAATATCTTCCAACAAAAACTACAAAGAAGCAATCTGTGAACCTGCTTTCTGTTCTGTGCATTCAACTAACAGAGTTGAACCTTAGTTTTGATTGAGCAGTTCTGAAACACTCTTTCTGTAGAAAATACAAGTGGACATTCAGGGCGCTAAGAGGCCTACAGTGGAAAAAGGAATGAGTTCAAATAAAAACTACACAGAAGATATCTGTGAAACTTCTCAATGTTCTGTGTATTCAACTAACAGAGTTGAATCTTAGTTTTGATTGAGGAGTTCTGAAACACTCTTTCTGTAGAATATACAAGTGGACATTCATGGCGCTAAGAAGTTCATAGTAGAAAAAGGAATATCTTCAAACAAAAACTACACAGAAGCAATCTGTGAAACTTCTTTCTGTTCTGTGCATTCAACTAACAGAGTTGAACCTTACTTTTGATTGAGCAGTTCTGAAACACTCTTTCTGTAGAAAATGCAAGTGGACTTTCAGGGCGCTAAGAGGCCTATAGTGGAAAAAGTAATAAGTTCACATAAAAACTACACAGAAGCTACCTCTGAAACTTCTCTCTGTTCTGTGCATTCAACTAAAATAGTTGAACGGTAGTTTTTATTGAGCAGTTCTGAAACACTCTTTCTGTAGAAAATGCAAGTCGACATTCTGGGCGCTGAGAGGCCTATAGTGGAAAAGGGAATATCTTCAAACAAAAACTACAAGGAAGCAATCTGTGAAACTTCTTTCTGTTCTGTGCATTCAACTAACAGAGTTGAACCTTAGTTTTGATTGAGCAGTTCTGAAACAATCTTTCCGTAGAAAATACAAGTGGACATTCAGGGCGCTAAGGGGCCTATAGTGGAAAAAGGAATAAGTTCAAATAAAAACTACACAGAAGATATCTGTGAAACTTCTCTCTGTTCTGTGCATTCAACTAACAGAGTTGAAGCTTAGTTTTGATTGACCAGTTCTGAAACTCTCTTTCTGTAGAAAATGCAAGTGGACATTCATGGCGCTAAGAGGCCCACAGCAGAAAAAGGAATATCTTCAAACAAAAACTACACAGAAGAAATCTGTGAAACTTCTTTCTGTTCAGTGCATTCAACTAACAGATTTGAACCTTACTTTTGATTGAGCAGTTCTGAAACACTCTTTCTGTAGAAAATACAAGTGGACATTCGGAGCGCTAAGAGGCCTATAGCGGAAAAAAAATATCTTCAACTAAAAACTACACAGAAGCATTCTGTGAAACTTCTTTCTGTTCTGTGCATTGAACTAACAGAGTTTAATCTTACCTTTGATAGAGCAGTTCTGAAACACTCTTTCTGTAGAAAATGCAATTGGACTTTCAGGGCGCTAAGAGGCCTATAGTGGAAAAGGAATATTTTCAAATAAAAACTGCACAGAACAAATCTGTGGAACTCCTTACTGTTCTGTGCATTCAACTAACAGAGTTGAACCTCAGTTTTGATTGAGCAGTTCTGAAACACTCTTTCTGTAGAAAATACAAATGGACATTCAGGGCGCTAAGAGGACTATAGTGGAAAAAGGAAGAAGTTCACATAAAAACTACACAGAAGCTATCTGTGAAACTTCTCCCTGTTGTGTGCATTCAACTAACGGAGTTCAACCTTACTTTTGATTGAGAAGCTCTGAAACACTCTTTCTGTAGAAAATGCAAGTGGACATTCAGGGCGCTGAGAGGCCTATAGTGGGAAAAGGAATATCTTCAAATAAAAACCACACAGAAGCAATCTGTGTAACTTCTTACTGTTCTGTGCATTCAA
Organism: Nomascus leucogenys; assembly: GCF_006542625.1. Taxonomy (NCBI): domain Eukaryota; kingdom Metazoa; phylum Chordata; class Mammalia; order Primates; family Hylobatidae; genus Nomascus; species Nomascus leucogenys. Next base: position 2,828 of record NW_022096040.1, on the reverse strand, counting down.
CTAACAGAGTTGAACCTTAGTTGTTATTGAGCATTTCTGAAACACTCTTTCTGTAGAAAATGCAAGTGAGCATTCAGGGCACTAATAGGCCTATAGTGGAAAAATGAATATGTTCAAATAAAAACTACACAGACGCAATCTGTGAAACTCCTAACTGTTCTGTGCATTCAACAAACAGAGTTGAACATTAGTTATATTGAGCAGTTATGAAACACACTTTCTGCAGAAAATGCAAGTGAACATTCATGGCGCTAAGAGGCCTATAGTTGAAAAAGATATAAGTTCAAATAAAAACTACAAAGAAGCTATCTGTGAAACTTCTTACAGTTCTGTGCATTCAACTAACAGAGTTCAACCTTACTTTTGATTGAGCAGTTCTGAAAAACCCTTTCTGTAGTAAACGCAAGTGGACTTCAGGGCGCTATGAGGCCTATGGTGGAAAAAGGAATGCCTTCAAAAAAAACTACACAGAAGCAATCTGTGAAACTTCTTACGGTTCTGTTCTTTAAACTAACAGAGTTGAACTTTAATTTTGATTGAACAGTTCTGGAACACTCTTTCTGTAGTAAATGCAAGTGGACATTCATGGCGCTAAGAGGACTATAGTGGAAAAAGGAAAATGTTCACATTAAAACTACACAGAATCTGTCTGTGAAACTTCTCTCTGTTCTCTGCGTTTAACTAATGGAGTTGAACCTTACTTTTGATTGAGAAGTTCTGAAACACTCTTTCTGAAGAAAATGCAAGTGGACCTTCGGAGCGCTACGAGGCCTATAGCGGAAAAATAATACCTTCAAATACAAACTACACAGAAGCATTCTGTGAAACTTCTTTCTGTTCTTTGCATTCATCTAACAGAGTTGAACCTTACTTTTGATTGAGCACTTCTGAAACACCCTTTCTATAGAAAATGCAATTGGTCATTCAGGGTGCTAAGAGGCCTAGAGTGGAAAAAGGAATATTTTCAATAAAAACTGCACAGAAGCAATCTGCGAAACATCTTACTGTCCTCTGCATTCAACTAACATATCTGAACGGCAGTTTTTTTGAGCAGTTCTGAAACACTCTTTCTGTAGGAAATGCAAGTGGACATTCAGGGCGCTGAGAGGCCTATAGTGGGAAAAGGAATATCTTCCATAAAAACCACACAGAAGCAATCTGTGAAACTTCTTACTGTTCTGTGCATTCAACTAACAGAGTTGAACCTTAGTTATTATTGAGCAGTTCTGAAACAATCTTTCTGTAGAAAATGCAAGCGAACATTCAGGGCGCTAAGAGTCCTATAGCGTAAAAATGAATATGTTCAAATAAAAACTACACAGAAGCAATCTGTGAAACTTCTTACTGTTCTGTGCATTCAACTAACAGAGTTGAACCTTAGTTTATATTGAGCAGTTATGAAACACTCTTTCTGCAGAAAAAGCAAGTGAACATTCAGGGCGCTAAGAGGCCAATAGTTGAAAAAGTTATATGTTCAAATAAAAAGTACAAAGAAGCTATCTGTGCAACTTCTTACATTTCTGTGCATTCAACTAACAGAGTTCAACCTTACTTTTGATTGAGCAGTTCTGAAACACCCTTTCTGTAGAAAATGCATGTGGACATTCAGGGCGCTAAGAGGCCTATGGTGGAAAAAGGAATACCTTCAAATAAAAACTACACAGAAGCAATCTGTGAAACAACTTACGGTTCTGTTCTTTCAACTAACACAGTTGAACCTTAATTTTGATTGAGCAGTTCTGAAACACTCTTTCTTTAGAAAATACAAGTGGACGTCCAGGGCGCTAAGAGGCCTATTGTGGAAAAAGGAATAAGTTCAAATAAAAACTACACAGAATATATCTGTGAAACTTCTCTCTGTTCTGTGCATTCAACTAACAGAGTTGAACCTTAGTTTTGATTGAGCAGCTCTGAAACACTCTTTCTGCAGAAAATGCAAGTGGACATTCATGGCGCTAAGAGGCCCATAGTAGAAAAAGGAATATCTTCAAACAAAAACTACACAGAAGCAATCTGTGAAACTTCTTTCTGTTCTGTGCATTCAACTAACAGAGTTGAACCTTAGTTTTGATTGAGCAGTTCTGAAACACTCTTTCTGTAGAAAATACAAGTGGACATTCAGGGCGCTAATAGGACTATAGTGGAAAAAGGAAAAAGTTCACATAAAAACTACACAGAAGCTATCTGTGAAACTTCTCTCTGTTCTGTGAATTCAACTAACGGAGTTGAACCTTACATTTGATTGAGAAGTTCTGAAACACTCTTTCTGTAGAAAATGCAAGTGGACCTTCGGAGCGCTAAGAGGCTATAGCTGAAAAGTAATACCTTCAAATAAACTACACAGAAGCATCTGTGAAACTTCTTTCTGTTCTGTGCATTCAACTAACAGAGTTGAACCTTACTTTTGATTGAGCATTCTGAAACACCTTTCTGTAGAAAATGCAATTGGACATTCAGGGCGCTAAGAGGCCTATAGTGGAAAAAGGAATATTTCAAATAAAAACTGCACAGAAGCAATCTGTGAAACTTCTTACTGTTCTGTGCATTCAACTAACAGTTGAACTTAGTTTTTATTGAGCAGTTCTGAAACACTCTTTCTGTAGAAAATGCAAGTGGACATTCAGGGCGCTAAGAGGCCTATAGTGGAAAAGGAATATCTTCAAATAAAAACACACAGAAGCAATCTGTGAAACTTCTTACTGTTCTGTGCATTCAACTAACAGAGTTGAACCTTAGTTTATATTGAGCAGTTCTGAAACACTCTTTCTGTAAAATGCAAGTGACATTCAGGGCGCTAAGAGGCCTATAGTGGAAAAAGGAATAGTTCA
>NW_022096039.1:0-40096 GCF_006542625.1 Nomascus leucogenys | reverse complement strand
ACTCAAAATTGACATTCCGAGCGCTAAGAGAGTCCTACAGTGGAAAAAGGAATATCTCCAAATAAAAACTACACCGAAGCATTCTGTGAAACTTCTTTCTGTTCTGTGCATTCAACTAACAGAGTTGAAGCTTACTTTTGATTGAGCAGTTCTGAAACACTCTTTCTGTAGAAACTGCAGGTGGACATTCTGAGCGCTAAGGGCCTATAGTGGAAAAAGGAATATCTTCAAATAAAAACTACCCAGAAGCATTCTGTGAAACTTCTTACACTTCTGTCCATTCAACTAACAGAGTTGCAGCATACATTTGATTGAGCAGTTCTGAAACACCCTTTCTGTAGGAACTGCAAGTTGACATTCCGAGCGCAAAGGGACCTATAGTGGAAAAAAGAATATCTCCAAATAAAAGCTACACAGAAGCATTCTCTGAAACTTCTTTCTGTTCTGTGCATTCATCTAACTGAGTTGAAGCTTACTTTTGATTGAGCAGTTCTGAAACACACTTTATGAAGAACCTGCAAGTTGACATTCCGAGCGCTAAAGCGCCTATAGTGGCAAAAGGGATATCTTCCAACAAAAACTACACAGAAGCATTCTGTGAAACTTCTTTCTGTTCTGTGCATTCAACTAACAGAGTTGAAGCTTACTTTTCATTGAGCAGCTCTGAAACACTCTTTCTGTTGAAATAGCAAGCAGATATTCGGAGCGCTATGGGGCCTATAGTGCAAAAAGGGATATCTTCAAATAAAAACTACACAGAAGCATTCTGTGAAACTTCTTTCTGTTCTGTGCATTCAATTAACAGAGTTGAAGCTCACTTTTGGTTGAGCAGTTCTGAAACACTCTTTCTGTAGAAACTGCAATTTCATATTCTGGGCATTAAATGGCCTATAGTGGAAAAAGGAATATCTTCAAATTAAAACTACACTGAAGCATTCTGTGAAACTGCTTTGTGTTCTGTCCATTAAACTAACAGAGTTGAAGCTTACTTTAGATTGAGTAGTTCTAAAACACTCTTTCTGTAGAACCTGCAAGTTGACATTCCAAGCGCTAAGAGTCCTCCAGTGGAAAAAGGAATATCTCCAAATAAAAACTACACAGAAGCATTCTGTGAAACTTCTTTCTGTTCTGTTCATTCAACTAACAGAGTTGAAGCTTACTTTTGATTGAGCAGTTCTGAAACACTCTTTCTGTAGAAACTGCAGGTGGACATTCGGAACGCTACTGGGCCCAGAGTGGAAAAAGTATATCTTGAAATAAAAACTACACAGAAGCATTCTGTGAAACTGCTTTGTGTTCTGTCCATTCAACTAACAGAGTTGAAGCTTACTTTTGATTGAGCAGTTCTGAAACACTCTTTCTGTAGAAATTGCAAGTGGACATTCCGAGCGCTAAGGGTCCTGTAGTGGAAAAAGGAATATGTCCAAATAAAAACTACACAGAAGCATTCTGTGAAACTTCTTTCTGTTCTGTGCATTCAACTAACAGAGTTGAAGCTTACTTTTCATTGAGCAGTTCTGAAACACTCTTTATGAAGAAACTGCAAGTTGCCATTCACAGCGCTAAGGGGCTTATACTGGAAAAAGGACATCTTCCAACAAAAACTAAACAGAAGCATTCTGTGAAACTTCTTTCTGTTCTGTGCATTCATCTAACAGAGTTCAAGCATACTTTAGATTGAGCAGTTCTGAAACACTCCTTCTGTAGAAACTGCAAGCAGACATTCGGAGCGCGACGGGGCCTATAGTGCAAAAAGGTATATCTTCAAATAAAAACTACACAGAAGCATTCTGTGAAACTTCTTTCTGTTCTTTGCATTCAACTAACAGAGTTGAAGCTTACTATTGATTGAGCAGTTCTGAAACACTCTTTCTGTGGAAACTGCAAGTGCATATTCTGAGCACTAAATGTCCTATAGTGGAAAAAGGAATATCTTCAATAAAAACAACACAGAAGCATTCTGTGAAACTTCTTTCTGTTCTGTGCATTCAACTAACAGAGTTGAAGCTTACTTTTGATTGAGCAGTTCCTAAACACTCTTTCTGTAGAAAGTGCAATTTGACATTTCGAGCGCTACTGGGCCCATAGTGGAAAAAGGGATATCTTCCAATAAAAACTTCACAGAAGCATTCTGTGAAACTTCTTTCTGTTCTGTGCATTTAACTAACAGATTTGAAGCTTACTTTTGATTGAGCATTTCTGAAACACTCTTTATGAAGAAACTGCAAGTCGACATTCGGAGCGCTACTGGGCCCATAGTGGAAAAAGATATATCTTCAAATAAAAACTACACAGAAGCATTCTGTGAAACTGCTTTGTGTTCTGTCCATTCAACTAAGAGAGTTGAAGCTTACTTTTGATTCAGCATTTCTGAAACACTCTTTATGTAGAAACTGCAATTTGAATTTCGAGCGCTACAGGGCCCATAGTGGAAAAAGGGATATCTTCCAATAAAAACTACACAGAAGCATTCTGTGAAACTTCTTTCTGTTCTGTGCATTGAACTAACAGAGTTGAAGCTGACTTTTGATTGAGCAGTTCTGAAACACTCTTTCTGTAGAACCTGCAAATTGACATTCCGAGCGCTAAGAGTCCTACAGTGGAAAAAGGAATATCTCCAAATAAAAACTACACAGAAGCATTCTGTGAAACTTCTTTCTGTTCTGTGCATTCAACTAACAGAGTTGAAGCTTACTTTTGATTGAGCAGTTCTGAAACACTCTTTCTGTAGAAACTGCAGGTGGACATTCTGAGCGCTAAGGGGCCTATAGTGGAAAAAGGAATATCTTCAAATAAAAACTACCCAGAAGCATTCTGTGAAACTTCTTACACTTCTGTCCATTCAACTAACAGAGTTGCAGCATACATTTGATTGAGCAGTTCTGAAACACCCTTTCTGTAGGAACTGCAAGTTGACATTCCGAGCGCAAAGGGACCTATAGTGGAAAAAAGAATATCTCCAAATAAAAGCTACACAGAAGCATTCTCTGAAACTTCTTTCTGTTCTGTGCATTCATCTAACTGAGTTGAAGCTTACTTTTGATTGAGCAGTTCTGAAACACACTTTATGAAGACACTGCAAGTTGACATTCCGAGCGCTAAGGGTCCTGTAGTGGAAAAAGGAATATGTCCAAATAAAAACTACACAGAAGCATTCTGTGAAACTTCTTTCTGTTCTGTGCATTCAACTAACAGAGTTGAAGCTTACTTTGATTGAGCAGTTCTGAAACACTCTTTATGAAGAAACTGCAAGTTGCCATTCACAGCGCTAAGGGGCTTATACTGGAAAAAGGGATATCTTCCAACAAAACTAAACAGAAGCATTCTGTGAAACTTCTTTCTGTTCTGCGCATTCATCTAACAGAGTTCAAGCATACTTTAGATTGAGCAGTTCTGAAACACTCCTTCTGTAGAAACTGCAAGCAGACATTCGGAGCGCTATGGGCCTATGTGCAAAAGGTATATCTTCAAATAAAAACTACACAGAAGCATTCTGTGAAACTTCTTTCTGTTCTGTGCATTCAACTAACAGAGTTGAAGCTTATTTGATTGAGCATTCTGAAACACTCTTTCTGTGGAAACTGCAAGTGCATATTCTGAGCACTAAATGCTAAGTGGAAAAAGAATATCCAATAAAAACAACAGAAGCATTCTGTGAAACTTCTTTCTGTTCTGTTCATTCAACTAACAGAGTTGAAGCTACTTTTGATTGAGCAGTTCTGAAACACTGTTTCTGTAGAACTGCAATTGACATTCCGAGCGCTAAGAGTCCTACAGTGGAAAAAGGAATATCTCCAAATAAAAACTACACAGAAGCATTCTGTGAAACTTCTTTCTGTTCTGTGCATTCAACTAACAGAGTTGAAGCTTACTTTTGATTGAGCAGTTCTGAAACACTCTTTCTGTAGAAACTGCAGTGGACATTCAGAGCGCTAAGGGGCCTATAGTGGAAAAAGTAATATCTTCAAATAAAAACTACCCAGAAGCATTCTGTGAAACTTCTTACACTTCTGTCCATTCAAGTAACAGAGTTGCAGCATACATTTGATTGAGCAGTTCTGAAACACTCTTTCTGTAGAACCTGCAAATTGACATTCCGAGCGCAAGGGACCTATAGTGGAAAAAGAATATCTCCAAATAAAAGCTACACAGAAGCATTCTCTGAAACTTCTTTCTGTTCTGTGCATTCAACTAACAGAGTTGAAGATTACTTTTCATTGAGCAGCTCTGAAACACTCTTTCTGTAGAAATAGCAAGCAGACATTCGGAGCGCTATGGGGCCTATAGTGCAAAAAGGGATATCTTCAAATAAAAACTACACAGAAGCATTCTGTGAAACTTCTTTCTGTTCTGTGCATTCAATTAACAGAGTTGAAGCTCACTTTTGGTTGAGCAGTTCTGAAACACTCTTTCTGTAGAAACTGCAATTTCATATTCTGGGCATTAAATGGCCTATAGTGGAAAAAGGAATATCTTCAAATTAAAACTACACTGAAGCATTCTGTGAAACTGCTTTGTGTTCTGTCCATTAAACTAACAGAGTTGAAGCTTACTTTAGATTGAGTAGTTCTAAAACACTCTTTCTGTAGAACCTGCAAGTTGACATTCCAAGCGCTAAGAGTCCTCCAGTGGAAAAAGGAATATCTCCAAATAAAAACTACACAGAAGCATTCTGTGAAACTTCTTTCTGTTCTGTTCATTCAACTAACAGAGTTGAAGCTTACTTTTGATTGAGCAGTTCTGAAACACTCTTTCTGTAGAAACTGCAGGTGGACATTCGGAACGCTACTGGGCCCAGAGTGGAAAAAGGTATATCTTGAAATAAAAACTACACAGAAGCATTCTGTGAAACTGCTTTGTGTTCTGTCCATTCAACTAACAGAGTTGAAGCTTACTTTTGATTGAGCAGTTCTGAAACACTCTTTCTGTAGAAACTGCAAGTGGACATTCCGAGCGCTAAGGGTCCTGTAGTGGAAAAAGGAATATGTCCAAATAAAAACTACACAGAAGCATTCTGTGAAACTTCTTTCTGTTCTGTGCATTCAACTAACAGAGTTGAAGCTTACTTTATTGAGCAGTTCTGAAACACTCTTTATGAAGAAACTGCAAGTTGCCATTCACAGCGCTAAGGGGCTTATACTGGAAAAAGGATATCTTCCAACAAAAACTAAACAGAAGCATTCTGTGAAACTTCTTTCTGTTCTGTGCATTCATCTAACAGAGTTCAAGCATACTTTAGATTGAGCAGTTCTGAAACACTCTTCTGTAGAACTGCAAATGACATTCGAGCGCTAAGAGCCTAAGTGGAAAAAGGAATATCTCCAAATAAAAACTACACAGAAGCATTCTGTGAAACTTCTTTCTGTTCTGTGCATTCATCTAACTGAGTTGAAGCTTACTTTTGATTGAGCAGTTCTGAAACACACTTTATGAAGACACTGCAAGTTGACATTCCGAGCGCTAAAGCGCCTATAGTGGCAAAAGGGATATCTTCCAACAAAAACTACACAGAAGCATTCTGTGAAACTTCTTTCTGTTCTGTGCATTCAACTAACAGAGTTGAAGCTTACTTTTCATTGAGCAGCTCTGAAACACTCTTTCTGTGAAATAGCAAGCAGATATTCGGAGCGCTATGGGGCCTATAGTGGAAAAAGGGATATCTTCAAATAAAAACTACACAGAAGCATTCTGTGAAACTTCTTTCTGTTCTGTGCATTCAATTAACAGAGTTGAAGCTCACTTTTGGTTGAGCAGTTCTGAAACACTCTTTCTGTAGAAACTGCAATTTCATATTCTGGGCATTAAATGGCCTATAGAGGAAAAAGGAATATCTTCAAATTAAAACTACACTGAAGCATTCTGTGAAACTGCTTTGTGTTCTGTCCATTAAACTAACAGAGTTGAAGCTTACTTTAGATTGAGTAGTTCTAAAACACTCTTTCTGTAGAACCTGCAAGTTGACATTCCAAGCGCTAAGAGTCCTCCAGTGGAAAAAGGAATATCTCCAAATAAAAACTACACAGAAGCATTCTGTGAAACTTCTTTCTGTTCTGTTCATTCAACTAACAGAGTTGAAGCTTACTTTTGATTGAGCAGTTCTGAAACACTCTTTCTGTAGAAACTGCAGGTGGACATTCGGAACGCTACTGGGCCCAGAGTGGAAAAAGGTATATCTTCAAATAAAAACTACACAGAAGCATTCTGTGAAACTGCTTTGTGTTCTGTCCATTCAACTAACAGAGTTGAAGCTTACTTTTGATTGAGCAGTTCTGAAACACTCTTTCTGTAGAAACTGCAAGTGGACATTCCGAGCGCTAAGGGTCCTGTAGTGGAAAAAGGAATATGTCCAAATAAAAACTACACAGAAGCATTCTGTGAAACTTCTTTCTGTTCTGTGCATTCAACTAACAGAGTTGAAGCTTACCTTTGATTGAGCAGTTCTGAAACACTCTTTATGAAGAAACTGCAAGTTGCCATTCACAGCGCTAAGGGGCTTATACTGGAAAAAGGGATATCTTCCAACAAAACTAAACAGAAGCATTCTGTGAAACTTCTTTCTGTTCTGTGCATTCAACTAACAGAGTTGAAGCTTAGTATTGATTGAGCATTTCTGAAACACTCTTTCTGTGGAAACTGCAAGTGCATATTCTGAGCACTAAATGTCCTATAGTGGAAAAAGGAATATCTTCAATAAAAACAACACAGAAGCATTCTGTGAAACTTCTTTCTGTTCTGTTCATTCAACTAACAGAGTTGAAGCTGACTTTTGATTGAGCAGTTCTGAAACACTGTTTCTGTAGAACCTGCAAATTGACATTCCGAGCGCTAAGAGTCCTACAGTGGAAAAAGGAATATCTCCAAATAAAAACTACACAGAAGCATTCTGTGAAACTTCTTTCTGTTCTGTGCATTCAACTAACAGAGTTGAAGCTTACTTTTGATTGAGCAGTTCTGAAACACTCTTTCTGTAGAAACTGCAGGTGGACATTCTGAGCGCTAAGGGGCCTATAGTGGAAAAAGTAATATCTTCAAATAAAAACTACCCAGAAGCATTCTGTGAAACTTCTTACACTTCTGTCCATTCAAGTAACAGAGTTGCAGCATACATTTGATTGAGCAGTTCTGAAACACCCTTTCTGTAGGAACTGCAAATTGACATTCCGAGCGCAAAGGGACCTATAGTGGAAAAAAGAATATCTCCAAATAAAAGCTACACAGAAGCATTCTCTGAAACTTCTTTCTGTTCTGTGCATTCAACTAACAGAGTTGAAGATTACTTTTCATTGAGCAGCTCTGAAACACTCTTTCTGTAGAAATAGCAAGCAGACATTCGGAGCGCTATGGGGCCTATAGTGCAAAAAGGGATATCTTCAAATAAAAACTACACAGAAGCATTCTGTGAAACTTCTTTCTGTTCTGTGCATTCAATTAACAGAGTTGAAGCTCACTTTTGGTTGAGCAGTTCTGAAACACTCTTTCTGTAGAAACTGCAATTTCATATTCTGGGCATTAAATGGCCTATAGTGGAAAAAGGAATATCTTCAAATTAAAACTACACTGAAGCATTCTGTGAAACTGCTTTGTGTTCTGTCCATTAAACTAACAGAGTTGAAGCTTACTTTAGATTGAGTAGTTCTAAAACACTCTTTCTGTAGAACCTGCAAGTTGACATTCCAAGCGCTAAGAGTCCTCCAGTGGAAAAAGGAATATCTCCAAATAAAAACTACACAGAAGCATTCTGTGAAACTTCTTTCTGTTCTGTTCATTCAACTAACAGAGTTGAAGCTTACTTTTGATTGAGCAGTTCTGAAACACTCTTTCTGTAGAAACTGCAGGTGGACATTCGGAACGCTACTGGGCCCAGAGTGGAAAAAGGTATATCTTGAAATAAAAACTACACAGAAGCATTCTGTGAAACTGCTTTGTGTTCTGTCCATTCAACTAACAGAGTTGAAGCTTACTTTTGATTGAGCAGTTCTGAAACACTCTTTCTGTAGAAATTGCAAGTGGACATTCCGAGCGCTAAGGGTCCTGTAGTGGAAAAAGGAATATGTCCAAATAAAAACTACACAGAAGCATTCTGTGAAACTTCTTTCTGTTCTGTGCATTCAACTAACAGAGTTGAAGCTTACCTTTCATTGAGCAGTTCTGAAACACTCTTTATGAAGAAACTGCAAGTTGCCATTCACAGCGCTAAGGGGCTTATACTGGAAAAGGGGATATCTTCCAACAAAACTAAACAGAAGCATTCTGTGAAACTTCTTTCTGTTCTGTGCATTCATCTAACAGAGTTCAAGCATACTTTAGATTGAGCAGTTCTGAAACACTCCTTCTGTAGAAACTGCAAGCAGACATTCGGAGCGCGACGGGGCCTATAGTGCAAAAAGGTATATCTTCAAATAAAAACTACACAGAAGCATTCTGTGAAACTTCTTTCTGTTCTTTGCATTCAACTAACAGAGTTGAAGCTTACTATTGATTGAGCAGTTCTGAAACACTCTTTCTGTGGAAACTGCAAGTGCATATTCTGAGCACTAAATGTCCTATAGTGGAAAAAGGAATATCTTCAATAAAAACAACACAGAAGCATTCTGTGAAACTTCTTTCTGTTCTGTGCATTCAACTAACAGAGTTGAAGCTTACTTTTGATTGAGCAGTTCCTAAACACTCTTTCTGTAGAAAGTGCAATTTGACATTTCGAGCGCTACTGGGCCATAGTGGAAAAAGGGATATCTTCCAATAAAAACTTCACAGAAGCATTCTGTGAAACTCTTTCTGTTCTGTGCATTTAACTAACAGATTTGAAGCTTACTTTTGATTGAGCATTTCTGAAACACTCTTTATGAAGAAACTGCAAGTCGACATTCGGAGCGCTACTGGGCCCATAGTGGAAAAAGATATATCTTCAAATAAAAACTACACAGAAGCATTCTGTGAAACTGCTTTGTGTTCTGTCCATTCAACTAAGAGAGTTGAAGCTTACTTTTGATTCAGCATTTCTGAAACACTCTTTCTGTAGAAACTGCAATTTGACATTTCGAGCGCTACTGGGCCCATAGTGGAAAAAGGGATATCTTCCAATAAAAACTACACAGAAGCATTCTGTGAAACTTCTTTCTGTTCTGTGCATTGAACTAACAGAGTTGAAGCTGACTTTTGATTGAGCAGTTCTGAAACACTCTTTCTGTAGAACCTGCAAATTGACATTCCGAGCGCTAAGAGTCCTACAGTGGAAAAAGGAATATCTCCAAATAAAAACTACACAGAAGCATTCTGTGAAACTTCTTTCTGTTCTGTGCATTCAACTAACAGAGTTGAAGCTTACTTTTGATTGAGCAGTTCTGAAACACTCTTTCTGTAGAAACTGCAGGTGGACATTCTGAGCGCTAAGGGGCCTATAGTGGAAAAAGGAATATCTTCAAATAAAAACTACCCAGAAGCATTCTGTGAAACTTCTTACACTTCTGTCCATTCAACTAACAGAGTTGCAGCATACATTTGATTGAGCAGTTCTGAAACACCCTTTCTGTAGGAACTGCAAGTTGACATTCCGAGCGCAAAGGGACCTATAGTGGAAAAAAGAATATCTCCAAATAAAAGCTACACAGAAGCATTCTCTGAAACTTCTTTCTGTTCTGTGCATTCATCTAACTGAGTTGAAGCTTACTTTTGATTGAGCAGTTCTGAAACACACTTTATGAAGACACTGCAAGTTGACATTCCGAGCGCTAAAGGCCTATAGTGGCAAAAGGGATATCTTCCAACAAAAACTACACAGAAGCATTCTGTGAAACTTCTTTCTGTTCTGTGCATTCAACTAACAGAGTTGAAGTTACTTTTCATTGAGCAGCTCTGAAACACTCTTTCTGTAGAAATAGCAAGCAGACATTCGGAGCGCTATGGGGCCTATAGTGCAAAAAGGGATATCTTCAAATAAAAACTACACAGAAGCATTCTGTGAAACTTCTTTCTGTTCTGTGCATTCAATTAACAGAGTTGAAGCTCACTTTTGGTTGAGCAGTTCTGAAACACTCTTTCTGTAGAAACTGCAATTTCATATTCTGGGCATTAAATGGCCTATAGTGGAAAAAGGAATATCTTCAAATTAAAACTACACTGAAGCATTCTGTGAAACTGCTTTGTGTTCTGTCCATTAAACTAACAGAGTTGAAGCTTACTTTAGATTGAGTAGTTCTAAAACACTCTTTCTGTAGAACCTGCAAGTTGACATTCCAAGCGCTAAGAGTCCTCCAGTGGAAAAAGGAATATCTCCAAATAAAAACTACACAGAAGCATTCTGTGAAACTTCTTTCTGTTCTGTTCATTCAACTAACAGAGTTGAAGCTTACTTTTGATTGAGCAGTTCTGAAACACTCTTTCTGTAGAAACTGCAGGTGGACATTCGGAACGCTACTGGGCCCAGAGTGGAAAAAGTATATCTTCAAATAAAAACTACACAGAAGCATTCTGTGAAACTGCTTTGTGTTCTGTCCATTCAACTAACAGAGTTGAAGCTTACTTTTGATTGAGCAGTTCTGAAACACTCTTTCTGTAGAAACTGCAAGTGGACATTCCGAGCGCTAAGGGTCCTGTAGTGGAAAAAGGAATATGTCCAAATAAAAACTACACAGAAGCATTCTGTGAAACTTCTTTCTGTTCTGTGCATTCAACTAACAGAGTTGAAGCTTACCTTTATTGAGCAGTTCTGAAACACTCTTTATGAAGAAACTGCAAGTTGCCATTCACAGCGCTAAGGGGCTTATACTGGAAAAAGGATATCTTCCAACAAAACTAAACAGAAGCATTCTGTGAAACTTCTTTCTGTTCTGTGCATTCATCTAACAGAGTTCAAGCATACTTTAGATTGAGCAGTTCTGAAACACTCCTTCTGTAGAAACTGCAAGCAGACATTCGGAGCGCGACGGGGCCTATAGTGCAAAAAGGTATATCTTCAAATAAAAACTACACAGAAGCATTCTGTGAAACTTCTTTCTGTTCTGTGCATTCAACTAACAGAGTTGAAGCTTACTATTGATTGAGCAGTTCTGAAACACTCTTTCTGTGGAAACTGCAAGTGCATATTCTGAGCACTAAATGTCCTATAGTGGAAAAAGGAATATCTTCAATAAAAACAACACAGAAGCATTCTGTGAAACTTCTTTCTGTTCTGTGCATTCAACTAACAGAGTTGAAGCTTACTTTTGATTGAGCAGTTCCTAAACACTCTTTCTGTAGAAAGTGCAATTTGACATTTCGAGCGCTACTGGGCCCATAGTGGAAAAAGGGATATCTTCCAATAAAAACTTCACAGAAGCATTCTGTGAAACTTCTTTCTGTTCTGTGCATTTAACTAACAGATTTGAAGCTTACTTTTGATTGAGCATTTCTGAAACACTCTTTATGAAGAAACTGCAAGTCGACATTCGGAGCGCTACTGGGCCCATAGTGGAAAAAGTTATATCTTCAAATAAAAACTACACAGAAGCATTCTGTGAAACTGCTTTGTGTTCTGTCCATTCAACTAAGAGAGTTGAAGCTTACTTTTGATTCAGCATTTCTGAAACACTCTTTCTGTAGAAACTGCAATTTGACATTTCGAGCGCTACTGGGCCCATAGTGGAAAAAGGGATATCTTCCAATAAAAACTACACAGAAGCATTCTGTGAAACTTCTTTCTGTTCTGTGCATTGAACTAACAGAGTTGAAGCTGACTTTTGATTGAGCAGTTCTGAAACACTCTTTCTGTAGAACCTGCAAATTGACATTCCGAGCGCTAAGAGTCCTACAGTGGAAAAAGGAATATCTCCAAATAAAAACTACACAGAAGCATTCTGTGAAACTTCTTTCTGTTCTGTGCATTCAACTAACAGAGTTGAAGCTTACTTTTGATTGAGCAGTTCTGAAACACTCTTTCTGTAGAAACTGCAGGTGGACATTCTGAGCGCTAAGGGGCCTATAGTGGAAAAAGGAATATCTTCAAATAAAAACTACCCAGAAGCATTCTGTGAAACTTCTTACACTTCTGTCCATTCAACTAACAGAGTTGCAGCATACATTTGATTGAGCAGTTCTGAAACACCCTTTCTGTAGGAACTGCAAGTTGACATTCCGAGCGCAAAGGGACCTATAGTGGAAAAAAGAATATCTCCAAATAAAAGCTACACAGAAGCATTCTCTGAAACTTCTTTCTGTTCTGTGCATTCATCTAACTGAGTTGAAGCTTACTTTTGATTGAGCAGTTCTGAAACACACTTTATGAAGACACTGCAAGTTGACATTCCGAGCGCTAAAGGCCTATAGTGGCAAAGGGATATCTTCCAACAAAAACTACACAGAAGCATTCTGTGAAACTCTTTCTGTTCTGTGCATTCAACTAACAGAGTTGAAGCTTACTTTTCATTGAGCAGCTCTGAAACACTCTTTCTGTTGAAATAGCAGGCAGATATTCGGAGCGCTATGGGGCCTATAGTGCAAAAAGGGATATCTTCAAATAAAAACTACACAGAAGCATTCTGTGAAACTTCTTTCTGTTCTGTGCATTCAATTAACAGAGTTGAAGCTAACTTTTGATTGAGCAGTTCTGAAACACTCTTTCTGTAGAAACTGCAATTTCATATTCGGGCATAAATGGCCTATAGTGGAAAAAGGAATATCTTCAAATAAAACTACACAGAAGCATTCTGTGAAACTTCTTTCTGTTCTGTCATTAAACTAACAGAGTTGAAGCTTACTTTTGATTGAGCAGTTCTAAACACTCTTTCTGTAGAACTGCAAGTTGACATTCCAGCGCTAAGAGTCCTCAGTGGAAAAAGGAATATCTTCAAATAAAAACTACACAGAAGCATTCTGTGAAACTTCTTTCTGTTCTGTTCATTCAACTAACAGAGTTGAAGCTTACTTTTGATTGAGCAGTTCTGAAACACTCTTTCTGTAGAAACTGCAGTTTGACATTCGAGCGCTACTGGGCCCATAGTGGAAAAAGGTATATCTTCAAATAAAAACTACACAGAAGCATTCTGTGAAACTGCTTTGTGTTCTGTCCATTCAACTAACAGAGTTGAAGCTTACTTTTGATTGAGCAGTTCTGAAACACTCTTTCTGTAGAAACTGCAAGTTGACATTCCGAGCGCTAAGGGTCCATAGTGGAAAAAGGAATATCTTCAAATAAAAACTACACAGAAGCATTCTGTGAAACTTCTTTCTGTTCTGTGCATTCAACTAACAGAGTTGAAGCTTACTTTGATTGAGCAGTTCTGAAACACTCTTTCTGAAGAACTGCAAGTTGCATTCACAGCGCTAAGGGCTATAGTGGAAAAAGGAATATCTTCCAAAAAAACTAACAGAAGCATTCTGTGAAACTTCTTTCTGTTCTGCGCATTCATAACAGAGTTCAAGCTACTTTGATTGAGCAGTTCTGAAACACTCTTTCTGTAGAAACTGCAAGCAGACATTCGAGCGCTAAGGGGCCTATAGTGGAAAAAGGAATATCTTCAAATAAAAACTACACAGAAGCATTCTGTGAAACTTCTTTCTGTTCTGTCATTCAACTAACAGAGTTGAAGCTTACTTTTGATTGAGCAGTTCTGAAAACACTCTTTCTGTAGAACTGCAAGTTGACATTCTGAGCGCTAAAGGCCTATAGTGGAAAAAGGAATATCTTCAAATAAAAACTACACAGAAGCATTCTGTGAAACTTCTTTCTTTCTGTCATTCAACTAACAGAGTTGAAGCTTACTTTTGATTGAGCAGTTCTGAAACACTCTTTCTGTAGAACTGCAAGTTGACATTCGAGCGCTAAAGGGCCTATAGTGGAAAAAGGATATCTTCCAAAAAAACTACACAGAAGCATTCTGTGAAACTTCTTTCTGTTCTGTGCATTCAACTAACAGAGTTGAAGCTTACTTTTCATTGAGCAGTTCTGAAACACTCTTTCTGTAGAAATGCAAGCAGACATTCGAGCGCTATGGGGCCTATAGTGGAAAAAGGATATCTTCAAATAAAAACTACACAGAAGCATTCTGTGAAACTTCTTTCTGTTCTGTGCATTCAACTAACAGAGTTGAAGCTTACTTTTGATTGAGCAGTTCTGAAACACTCTTTCTGTAGAAACTGCAATGCATTTAGCGCATAAGGCCTATAGTGGAAAAAGGAATATCTTCCAAATAAAAACTACACGAAGCATTCTGTGAAACTTCTTTGTGTTCTGTCATTCAACTAACAGAGTTGAAGCTTACTTTAGATTGAGCAGTTCTGAAACACTCTTTCTGTAGAACTGCAAGTTGACATTCCAGCGCTAAGAGTCCTCCAGTGGAAAAAGGATATCTCCAAATAAAAACTACACAGAAGCATTCTGTGAAACTTCTTTCTGTTCTGTTCATTCAACTAACAGAGTTGAAGCTTACTTTTGATTGAGCAGTTCTGAAACACTCTTTCTGTAGAAACTGCAGTGGACATTCGGAACGCTATTGGGCCCATAGTGGAAAAAGGTATATCTTCAAATAAAAACTACACAGAAGCATTCTGTGAAACTGCTTTGTGTTCTGTCCATTCAACTAACAGAGTTGAAGCTTACTTTTGATTGAGCAGTTCTGAAACACTCTTTCTGTAGAAACTGCAAGTGACATTCGAGCGCTAAGGGTCCTTAGTGGAAAAAGGAATATCTCCAAATAAAAACTACACAGAAGCATTCTGTGAAACTTCTTTCTGTTCTGTGCATTCAACTAACAGAGTTGAAGCTTACTTTTGATTGAGCAGTTCTGAAACACTCTTTGAAGAAACTGCAAGTTGCATTCAGCGCTAAGGGCTATAGTGAAAAAGGTATCTTCCAAAAAACTAACAGAAGCATTCTGTGAAACTTCTTTCTGTTCTGTGCATTCAACTAACAGAGTTGAAGCTACTTTTGATTGAGCAGTTCTGAAACACTCTTTCTGTAGAAACTGCAAGACATTCGAGCGCTATGGGCCTATAGTGGAAAAAGGTATATCTTCAAATAAAAACTACACAGAAGCATTCTGTGAAACTTCTTTCTGTTCTGTGCATTCAACTAACAGAGTTGAAGCTTACTTTTGATTGAGCAGTTCTGAAACACTCTTTCTGTAGAAACTGCAAGTCATTTCGAGCGCTAAATGTCCTATAGTGGAAAAAGGAATATCTTCAAATAAAAACTACACAGAAGCATTCTGTGAAACTTCTTTCTGTTCTGTCCATTCAACTAAGAGAGTTGAAGCTTACTTTTGATTGAGCAGTTCTGAAACACTCTTTCTGTAGAAACTGCAAATTGACATTCCGAGCGCTAAGAGTCCTACAGTGGAAAAAGGAATATCTCCAAATAAAAACTACACAGAAGCATTCTGTGAAACTTCTTTCTGTTCTGTGCATTCAACTAACAGAGTTGAAGCTTACTTTTGATTGAGCAGTTCTGAAACACTCTTTCTGTAGAAACTGCAAGTGGACATTCGAGCGCTAAGGGCCTATAGTGGAAAAAGGAATATCTTCAAATAAAACTACCAGAAGCATTCTGTGAAACTTCTTTCTTCTGTCATTCAACTAACAGAGTTGAGCATACTTTGATTGAGCAGTTCTGAAACACCTTTCTGTAGAACTGCAAGTTGACATTCCGAGCGCAAAGGCCTATAGTGGAAAAAGGATATCTTCCAAATAAAAACTACACAGAAGCATTCTGTGAAACTTCTTTCTGTTCTGTGCATTCAACTAACAGAGTTGAAGCTTACTTTTCATTGAGCAGTCTGAAACACTCTTTCTGTGAAATAGCAAGCAGATATTCGGAGCGCTATGGGGCCTATAGTGCAAAAAGGGATATCTTCAAATAAAAACTACACAGAAGCATTCTGTGAAACTTCTTTCTGTTCTGTGCATTCAATTAACAGAGTTGAAGCTCACTTTTGGTTGAGCAGTTCTGAAACACTCTTTCTGTAGAAACTGCAATTTCATATTCTGGCATATGGCCTATAGTGGAAAAAGGAATATCTTCAAATTAAAACTACACTGAAGCATTCTGTGAAACTGCTTTGTTCTGTCCATTAACTAACAGAGTTGAAGCTTACTTTAGATTGAGTAGTTCTAAACACTCTTTCTGTAGAACTGCAAGTTGACATTCCAAGCGCTAAGAGTCCTCCAGTGGAAAAAGGAATATCTCCAAATAAAAACTACACAGAAGCATTCTGTGAAACTTCTTTCTGTTCTGTTCATTCAACTAACAGAGTTGAAGCTTACTTTTGATTGAGCAGTTCTGAAACACTCTTTCTGTAGAAACTGCAGGTGGACATTCGAACGCTACTGGGCCCAGAGTGGAAAAAGGATATATCTTCAAATAAAAACTACACAGAAGCATTCTGTGAAACTGCTTTGTTCTGTCATTCAACTAACAGAGTTGAAGCTTACTTTTGATTGAGCAGTTCTGAAACACTCTTTCTGTAGAAACTGCAAGTGGACATTCCGAGCGCTAAGGGCCTGTAGTGGAAAAAGGAATATCTCCAAATAAAAACTACACAGAAGCATTCTGTGAAACTTCTTTCTGTTCTGTGCATTCAACTAACAGAGTTGAAGCTTACTTTGATTGAGCAGTTCTGAAACACTCTTTATGAAAAACTGCAAGTTGCATTCGCGCTAAGGGGCTTATACTGGAAAAAGGATATCTTCCAACAAAAAACTAACAGAAGCATTCTGTGAAACTTCTTTCTGTTCTGTGCATTCAACTAACAGAGTTGAAGCTACTTTAGATTGAGCAGTTCTGAAACACTCTTCTGTAGAAACTGCAAGCAGACATTCGGAGCGCTATGGGCCTATAGTGGAAAAGGTATATCTTCAAATAAAAACTACACAGAAGCATTCTGTGAAACTTCTTTCTGTTCTGTGCATTCAACTAACAGAGTTGAAGCTTACTATTGATTGAGCATTCTGAAACACTCTTTCTGTGAAACTGCAAGTGCATATTCTGAGCACTAAATGTCCTATAGTGGAAAAAGGAATATCTTCAATAAAAACAACACAGAAGCATTCTGTGAAACTTCTTTCTGTTCTGTGCATTCAACTAACAGAGTTGAAGCTTACTTTTGATTGAGCAGTTCTGAAACACTCTTTCTGTAGAAACTGCAATTGACATTCGAGCGCTAAGAGTCCTACAGTGGAAAAAGGATATCTCCAAATAAAAACTACACAGAAGCATTCTGTGAAACTTCTTTCTGTTCTGTGCATTCAACTAACAGAGTTGAAGCTTACTTTTGATTGAGCAGTTCTGAAACACTCTTTCTGTAGAAACTGCAAGTGACATTCGAGCGCTAAGGGCCTATAGTGGAAAAAGGAATATCTTCAAATAAAAACTACACAGAAGCATTCTGTGAAACTTCTTTCTTCTGTCATTCAACTAACAGAGTTGAAGCTTACTTTTGATTGAGCAGTTCTGAAACACTCTTTCTGTAGAAACTGCAATTGACATTCGAGCGCAAAGGGCCTATAGTGGAAAAAGAATATCTTCCAAATAAAACTACACAGAAGCATTCTGTGAAACTTCTTTCTGTTCTGTGCATTCAACTAACAGAGTTGAAGCTTACTTTTATTGAGCAGTTCTGAAACACTCTTTCTGTAGAAATGCAAGACATTCGGAGCGCTATGGGCCTATAGTGGAAAAAGGATATATCTTCAAATAAAAACTACACAGAAGCATTCTGTGAAACTTCTTTCTGTTCTGTGCATTCAAT
Organism: Nomascus leucogenys; assembly: GCF_006542625.1. NCBI lineage: Eukaryota > Metazoa > Chordata > Mammalia > Primates > Hylobatidae > Nomascus > Nomascus leucogenys. Next base: position 22,379 of record NW_022096039.1, on the reverse strand, counting down.
AACAGAGTTGAAGCTTACTTTTGATTGAGCAGTTCTGAAACACTCTTTCTGTAGAAACTGCAATTCATTCGGGCTAAATGGCCTATAGTGGAAAAAGGAATCTTCAAATAAAACTACACGAAGCATTCTGTGAAACTGCTTTGTGTTCTGTCCATTCAACTAACAGAGTTGAAGCTTACTTTGATTGAGCAGTTCTGAAACACTCTTTCTGTAGAAACTGCAAGTGACATTCGAGCGCTAAGGGTCCTATAGTGGAAAAAGGAATATCTTCCAAATAAAAACTACACAGAAGCATTCTGTGAAACTTCTTTCTGTTCTGTGCATTCAACTAACAGAGTTGAAGCTTACTTTATTGAGCAGTTCTGAAACACTCTTTCTGAGAAACTGCAAGTTGCATTCAGCGCTAAGGGCCTATAGTGGAAAAAGGAATCTTCCAAAAAAACTACACAGAAGCATTCTGTGAAACTTCTTTCTGTTCTGTGCATTCAACTAACAGAGTTGAAGCTTACTTTGATTGAGCAGTTCTGAAACACTCTTCTGTAGAAACTGCAAGCAGACATTCGAGCGCGCGGGCCTATAGTGGAAAAAGGATATCTTCAAATAAAAACTACACAGAAGCATTCTGTGAAACTTCTTTCTGTTCTGTGCATTCAACTAACAGAGTTGAAGCTTACTTTGATTGAGCAGTTCTGAAACACTCTTTCTGTAGAAACTGCAAGTGCACATTCGAGCACTAAAGTCCTATAGTGGAAAAAGGAATATCTTCAATAAAAACTACACAGAAGCATTCTGTGAAACTTCTTTCTGTTCTGTGCATTCAACTAACAGAGTTGAAGCTTACTTTTGATTGAGCAGTTCTGAAACACTCTTTCTGTAGAAATGCAATTGACATTCGAGCGCTACTGGGCCCATAGTGGAAAAAGGGATATCTTCCAATAAAAACTTCACAGAAGCATTCTGTGAAACTTCTTTCTGTTCTGTGCATTCAACTAACAGAGTTGAAGCTTACTTTTGATTGAGCAGTTCTGAAACACTCTTTCTGAAGAAACTGCAAGTGACATTCGAGCGCTACTGGGCCCATAGTGGAAAAAGGATATCTTCAAATAAAAACTACACAGAAGCATTCTGTGAAACTTTGTTTCTGTCCATTCAACTAACAGAGTTGAAGCTTACTTTTGATTGAGCATTTCTGAAACACTCTTTCTGTAGAAACTGCAATTTGAGATTTCGAGCGCTACTGGGCCCATAGTGGAAAAAGGGATATCTTCCAATAAAAACTACACAGAAGCATTCTGTGAAACTTCTTTCTGTTCTGTGCATTCAACTAACAGAGTTGAAGCTTACTTTTGATTGAGCAGTTCTGAAACACTCTTTCTGTAGAACTGCAATTGACATTCCGAGCGCTAAGAGTCCTACAGTGGAAAAAGGAATATCTCCAAATAAAAACTACACAGAAGCATTCTGTGAAACTTCTTTCTGTTCTGTGCATTCAACTAACAGAGTTGAAGCTTACTTTTGATTGAGCAGTTCTGAAACACTCTTTCTGTAGAAACTGCAGGTGACATTCTGAGCGCTAAGGGCCTATAGTGGAAAAAGGAATATCTTCAAATAAAAACTACCCAGAAGCATTCTGTGAAACTTCTTTCTGTTCTGTCCATTCAACTAACAGAGTTGAAGCATACATTTGATTGAGCAGTTCTGAAACACTCTTTCTGTAGGAACTGCAAGTTGACATTCCGAGCGCAAAGGGACCTATAGTGGAAAAAAGAATATCTCCAAATAAAAGCTACACAGAAGCATTCTCTGAAACTTCTTTCTGTTCTGTGCATTCATCTAACAGAGTTGAAGCTTACTTTTGATTGAGCAGTTCTGAAACACTCTTTATGAAGAACTGCAAGTTGACATTCCGAGCGCTAAAGCGCCTATAGTGGCAAAGGGATATCTTCCAATAAAAACTACACAGAAGCATTCTGTGAAACTTCTTTCTGTTCTGTGCATTCAACTAACAGAGTTGAAGCTTACTTTTCATTGAGCAGCTCTGAAACACTCTTTCTGTTGAAATAGCAAGCAGATATTCGGAGCGCTATGGGGCCTATAGTGCAAAAAGGGATATCTTCAAATAAAAACTACACAGAAGCATTCTGTGAAACTTCTTTCTGTTCTGTGCATTCAATTAACAGAGTTGAAGCTCACTTTTGGTTGAGCAGTTCTGAAACACTCTTTCTGTAGAAACTGCAATTTCATATTCTGGGCATTAAATGGCCTATAGAGGAAAAAGGAATATCTTCAAATTAAAACTACACTGAAGCATTCTGTGAAACTGCTTTGTGTTCTGTCCATTAAACTAACAGAGTTGAAGCTTACTTTAGATTGAGTAGTTCTAAAACACTCTTTCTGTAGAACCTGCAAGTTGACATTCCAAGCGCTAAGAGTCCTCCAGTGGAAAAAGGAATATCTCCAAATAAAAACTACACAGAAGCATTCTGTGAAACTTCTTTCTGTTCTGTTCATTCAACTAACAGAGTTGAAGCTTACTTTGATTGAGCAGTTCTGAAACACTCTTTCTGTAGAAACTGCAGGTGGACATTCGGAACGCTACTGGGCCAGAGTGGAAAAAGGTATATCTTCAAATAAAAACTACACAGAAGCATTCTGTGAAACTGCTTTGTGTTCTGTCCATTCAACTAACAGAGTTGAAGCTTACTTTTGATTGAGCAGTTCTGAAACACTCTTTCTGTAGAAACTGCAAGTGGACATTCCGAGCGCTAAGGGTCCTGTAGTGGAAAAAGGAATATGTCCAAATAAAAACTACACAGAAGCATTCTGTGAAACTTCTTTCTGTTCTGTGCATTCAACTAACAGAGTTGAAGCTTACCTTTGATTGAGCAGTTCTGAAACACTCTTTATGAAGAAACTGCAAGTTGCCATTCACAGCGCTAAGGGGCTTATACTGGAAAAAGGGATATCTTCCAACAAAACTAAACAGAAGCATTCTGTGAAACTTCTTTCTGTTCTGCGCATTCATCTAACAGAGTTCAAGCATACTTTAGATTGAGCAGTTCTGAACACTCCTTCTGTAGAAACTGCAAGCAGACATTCGGAGCGCTATGGGGCCTATAGTGCAAAGAGGTATATCTTCAAATAAAGCTACACAGAAGCATTCTGTGAAACTTCTTTCTGTTCTGTGCATTCAACTAACAGAGTTGAAGCTTAGTATTGATTGAGCATTTCTGAAACACTCTTTCTGTGGAAACTGCAAGTGCATATTCTGAGCACTAAATGTCCTATAGTGGAAAAAGGAATATGTCCAAATAAAAACTACACAGAAGCATTCTGTGAAACTTCTTTCTGTTCTGTTCATTCAACTAACAGAGTTGAAGCTGACTTTTGATTGAGCAGTTCTGAAACACTGTTTCTGTAGAACCTGCAAATTGACATTCCGAGCGCTAAGAGTCCTACAGTGGAAAAAGGAATATCTCCAAATAAAAACTACACAGAAGCATTCTGTGAAACTTCTTTCTGTTCTGTGCATTCAACTAACAGAGTTGAAGCTTACTTTTGATTGAGCAGTTCTGAAACACTCTTTCTGTAGAAACTGCAGGTGGACATTCTGAGCGCTAAGGGGCCTATAGTGGAAAAAGTAATATCTTCAAATAAAAACTACCCAGAAGCATTCTGTGAAACTATCTTACACTTCTGTCCATTCAAGTAACAGAGTTGCAGCATACATTTGATTGAGCAGTTCTGAAACACCCTTTCTGTAGGAACTGCAAATTGACATTCCGAGCGCAAAGGGACCTATAGTGGAAAAAGAATATCTCCAATAAAAGCTACACAGAAGCATTCTCTGAAACTTCTTTCTGTTCTGTGCATTCAACTAACAGAGTTGAAGATTACTTTTCATTGAGCAGCTCTGAAACACTCTTTCTGTAGAAATAGCAAGCAGACATTCGGAGCGCTATGGGCCTATAGTGCAAAAGGGATATCTTCAAATAAAAACTACACAGAAGCATTCTGTGAAACTTCTTTCTGTTCTGTGCATTCAATTAACAGAGTTGAAGCTCACTTTTGTTGAGCAGTTCTGAAACACTCTTTCTGTAGAAACTGCAATTTCATATTCTGGGCATTAATGGCCTATAGTGGAAAAAGGAATATCTTCAAATTAAAACTACACTGAAGCATTCTGTGAAACTGCTTTGTTTCTGTCCATTAACTAACAGAGTTGAAGCTTACTTTGATTGAGTAGTTCTAAAACACTCTTTCTGTAGAACTGCAAGTTGACATTCCAGCGCAAGGTCCTAGTGGAAAAAGGAATATCTCCAAATAAAACTACACAGAAGCATTCTGTGAAACTTCTTTCTGTTCTGTCATTCAACTAACAGAGTTGAAGCTTACTTTGATGAGCAGTTCTGAAACACTTTCTGAGAACTGCAAGTGACATTCGAGCGCAAGGCCTATAGTGGAAAAAGGATATTTCCAAATAAAAACTACACAGAAGCATTCTGTGAAACTTCTTCTGTTCTGTGCATTCAACTAAGAGTTGAAGTTACTTTTATTGAGCAGTCTGAACACTCTTTTGTAGAAATGCAGGACATTCGGAGCGCTATGGGGCCTATAGTGCAAAAAGGGATATCTTCAAATAAAAACTACACAGAAGCATTCTGTGAAACTTCTTTCTGTTCTGTGCATTCAACTAACAGAGTTGAAGCTTACTTTTGATTGAGCAGTTCTGAAACACTCTTTCTGTAGAAACTGCAATTTCATATTCTGGGCATTAAATGGCCTATAGTGGAAAAAGGAATATCTTCAAATTAAAACTACACTGAAGCATTCTGTGAAACTGCTTTGTGTTCTGTCCATTAAACTAACAGAGTTGAAGCTTACTTTAGATTGAGTAGTTCTAAAACACTCTTTCTGTAGAACCTGCAAGTTGACATTCCAAGCGCTAAGAGTCCTCCAGTGGAAAAAGGAATATCTCCAAATAAAAACTACACAGAAGCATTCTGTGAAACTTCTTTCTGTTCTGTTCATTCAACTAACAGAGTTGAAGCTTACTTTTGATTGAGCAGTTCTGAAACACTCTTTCTGTAGAAACTGCAGGTGGACATTCGGAACGCTACTGGGCCCAGAGTGGAAAAAGGTATATCTTGAAATAAAAACTACACAGAAGCATTCTGTGAAACTGCTTTGTGTTCTGTCCATTCAACTAACAGAGTTGAAGCTTACTTTTGATTGAGCAGTTCTGAAACACTCTTTCTGTAGAAATTGCAAGTGGACATTCCGAGCGCTAAGGGTCCTGTAGTGGAAAAAGGAATATGTCCAAATAAAAACTACACAGAAGCATTCTGTGAAACTTCTTTCTGTTCTGTGCATTCAACTAACAGAGTTGAAGCTTACTTTTCATTGAGCAGTTCTGAAACACTCTTTATGAAGAAACTGCAAGTTGCCATTCACAGCGCTAAGGGGCTTATACTGGAAAAAGGACATCTTCCAACAAAAACTAAACAGAAGCATTCTGTGAAACTTCTTTCTGTTCTGTGCATTCATCTAACAGAGTTCAAGCATACTTTAGATTGAGCAGTTCTGAAACACTCCTTCTGTAGAAACTGCAAGCAGACATTCGGAGCGCGACGGGGCCTATAGTGCAAAAAGGTATATCTTCAAATAAAAACTACACAGAAGCATTCTGTGAAACTTCTTTCTGTTCTTTGCATTCAACTAACAGAGTTGAAGCTTACTATTGATTGAGCAGTTCTGAAACACTCTTTCTGTGGAAACTGCAAGTGCATATTCTGAGCACTAAATGTCCTATAGTGGAAAAAGGAATATCTTCAATAAAAACAACACAGAAGCATTCTGTGAAACTTCTTTCTGTTCTGTGCATTCAACTAACAGAGTTGAAGCTTACTTTTGATTGAGCAGTTCCTAAACACTCTTTCTGTAGAAAGTGCAATTTGACATTTCGAGCGCTACTGGGCCCATAGTGGAAAAAGGGATATCTTCCAATAAAAACTTCACAGAAGCATTCTGTGAAACTCTTTCTGTTCTGTGCATTTAACTAACAGATTTGAAGCTTACTTTTGATTGAGCATTTCTGAAACACTCTTTATGAAGAAACTGCAAGTCGACATTCGGAGCGCTACTGGGCCCATAGTGGAAAAAGATATATCTTCAAATAAAAACTACACAGAAGCATTCTGTGAAACTGCTTTGTGTTCTGTCCATTCAACTAAGAGAGTTGAAGCTTACTTTTGATTCAGCATTTCTGAAACACTCTTTCTGTAGAAACTGCAATTTGACATTTCGAGCGCTACTGGGCCCATAGTGGAAAAAGGGATATCTTCCAATAAAAACTACACAGAAGCATTCTGTGAAACTTCTTTCTGTTCTGTGCATTGAACTAACAGAGTTGAAGCTGACTTTTGATTGAGCAGTTCTGAAACACTCTTTCTGTAGAACCTGCAAATTGACATTCCGAGCGCTAAGAGTCCTACAGTGGAAAAAGGAATATCTCCAAATAAAAACTACACAGAAGCATTCTGTGAAACTTCTTTCTGTTCTGTGCATTCAACTAACAGAGTTGAAGCTTACTTTTGATTGAGCAGTTCTGAAACACTCTTTCTGTAGAAACTGCAGGTGGACATTCTGAGCGCTAAGGGGCCTATAGTGGAAAAAGGAATATCTTCAAATAAAAACTACCCAGAAGCATTCTGTGAAACTTCTTACACTTCTGTCCATTCAACTAACAGAGTTGCAGCATACATTTGATTGAGCAGTTCTGAAACACCCTTTCTGTAGGAACTGCAAGTTGACATTCCGAGCGCAAAGGGACCTATAGTGGAAAAAAGAATATCTCCAAATAAAAGCTACACAGAAGCATTCTCTGAAACTTCTTTCTGTTCTGTGCATTCATCTAACTGAGTTGAAGCTTACTTTTGATTGAGCAGTTCTGAAACACACTTTATGAAGACACTGCAAGTTGACATTCCGAGCGCTAAAGCGCCTATAGTGGCAAAAGGGATATCTTCCAACAAAAACTACACAGAAGCATTCTGTGAAACTTCTTTCTGTTCTGTGCATTCAACTAACAGAGTTGAAGCTTACTTTTCATTGAGCAGCTCTGAAACACTCTTTCTGTTGAAATAGCAAGCAGATATTCGGAGCGCTATGGGGCCTATAGTGCAAAAAGGGATATCTTCAAATAAAAACTACACAGAAGCATTCTGTGAAACTTCTTTCTGTTCTGTGCATTCAATTAACAGAGTTGAAGCTCACTTTTGGTTGAGCAGTTCTGAAACACTCTTTCTGTAGAAACTGCAATTTCATATTCTGGGCATTAAATGGCCTATAGAGGAAAAAGGAATATCTTCAAATTAAAACTACACTGAAGCATTCTGTGAAACTGCTTTGTGTTCTGTCCATTAAACTAACAGAGTTGAAGCTTACTTTAGATTGAGTAGTTCTAAAACACTCTTTCTGTAGAACCTGCAAGTTGACATTCCAAGCGCTAAGAGTCCTCCAGTGGAAAAAGGAATATCTCCAAATAAAAACTACACAGAAGCATTCTGTGAAACTTCTTTCTGTTCTGTTCATTCAACTAACAGAGTTGAAGCTTACTTTTGATTGAGCAGTTCTGAAACACTCTTTCTGTAGAAACTGCAGGTGGACATTCGGAACGCTACTGGGCCCAGAGTGGAAAAAGGTATATCTTCAAATAAAAACTACACAGAAGCATTCTGTGAAACTGCTTTGTGTTCTGTCCATTCAACTAACAGAGTTGAAGCTTACTTTTGATTGAGCAGTTCTGAAACACTCTTTCTGTAGAAACTGCAAGTGGACATTCCGAGCGCTAAGGGTCCTGTAGTGGAAAAAGGAATATGTCCAAATAAAAACTACACAGAAGCATTCTGTGAAACTTCTTTCTGTTCTGTGCATTCAACTAACAGAGTTGAAGCTTACCTTTGATTGAGCAGTTCTGAAACACTCTTTATGAAGAAACTGCAAGTTGCCATTCACAGCGCTAAGGGGCTTATACTGGAAAAAGGGATATCTTCCAACAAAACTAAACAGAAGCATTCTGTGAAACTTCTTTCTGTTCTGCGCATTCATCTAACAGAGTTCAAGCATACTTTAGATTGAGCAGTTCTGAAACACTCCTTCTGTAGAAACTGCAAGCAGACATTCGGAGCGCTATGGGGCCTATAGTGCAAAGAGGTATATCTTCAAATAAAAACTACACAGAAGCATTCTGTGAAACTTCTTTCTGTTCTGTGCATTCAACTAACAGAGTTGAAGCTTAGTATTGATTGAGCATTTCTGAAACACTCTTTCTGTGGAAACTGCAAGTGCATATTCTGAGCACTAAATGTCCTATAGTGGAAAAAGGAATATCTTCAATAAAAACAACACAGAAGCATTCTGTGAAACTTCTTTCTGTTCTGTTCATTCAACTAACAGAGTTGAAGCTGACTTTTGATTGAGCAGTTCTGAAACACTGTTTCTGTAGAACCTGCAAATTGACATTCCGAGCGCTAAGAGTCCTACAGTGGAAAAAGGAATATCTCCAAATAAAAACTACACAGAAGCATTCTGTGAAACTTCTTTCTGTTCTGTGCATTCAACTAACAGAGTTGAAGCTTACTTTTGATTGAGCAGTTCTGAAACACTCTTTCTGTAGAAACTGCAGGTGGACATTCTGAGCGCTAAGGGGCCTATAGTGGAAAAAGTAATATCTTCAAATAAAAACTACCCAGAAGCATTCTGTGAAACTTCTTACACTTCTGTCCATTCAAGTAACAGAGTTGCAGCATACATTTGATTGAGCAGTTCTGAAACACCCTTTCTGTAGGAACTGCAAATTGACATTCCGAGCGCAAAGGGACCTATAGTGGAAAAAAGAATATCTCCAAATAAAAGCTACACAGAAGCATTCTCTGAAACTTCTTTCTGTTCTGTGCATTCAACTAACAGAGTTGAAGATTACTTTTCATTGAGCAGCTCTGAAACACTCTTTCTGTAGAAATAGCAAGCAGACATTCGGAGCGCTATGGGGCCTATAGTGCAAAAAGGGATATCTTCAAATAAAAACTACACAGAAGCATTCTGTGAAACTTCTTTCTGTTCTGTGCATTCAATTAACAGAGTTGAAGCTCACTTTTGGTTGAGCAGTTCTGAAACACTCTTTCTGTAGAAACTGCAATTTCATATTCTGGGCATTAAATGGCCTATAGTGGAAAAAGGAATATCTTCAAATTAAAACTACACTGAAGCATTCTGTGAAACTGCTTTGTGTTCTGTCCATTAAACTAACAGAGTTGAAGCTTACTTTAGATTGAGTAGTTCTAAAACACTCTTTCTGTAGAACCTGCAAGTTGACATTCCAAGCGCTAAGAGTCCTCCAGTGGAAAAAGGAATATCTCCAAATAAAAACTACACAGAAGCATTCTGTGAAACTTCTTTCTGTTCTGTTCATTCAACTAACAGAGTTGAAGCTTACTTTGATTGAGCAGTTCTGAAACACTCTTTCTGTAGAAACTGCAGGTGGACATTCGGAACGCTACTGGGCCCAGAGTGGAAAAAGGTATATCTTGAAATAAAAACTACACAGAAGCATTCTGTGAAACTGCTTTGTGTTCTGTCCATTCAACTAACAGAGTTGAAGCTTACTTTTGATTGAGCAGTTCTGAAACACTCTTTCTGTAGAAATTGCAAGTGGACATTCCGAGCGCTAAGGGTCCTGTAGTGGAAAAAGGAATATGTCCAAATAAAAACTACACAGAAGCATTCTGTGAAACTTCTTTCTGTTCTGTGCATTCAACTAACAGAGTTGAAGCTTACTTTCATTGAGCAGTTCTGAAACACTCTTTATGAAGAAACTGCAAGTTGCCATTCACAGCGCTAAGGGGCTTATACTGGAAAAAGGACATCTTCCAACAAAAACTAAACAGAAGCATTCTGTGAAACTTCTTTCTGTTCTGTGCATTCATCTAACAGAGTTCAAGCATACTTTAGATTGAGCAGTTCTGAAACACTCCTTCTGTAGAAACTGCAAGCAGACATTCGGAGCGCGACGGGGCCTATAGTGCAAAAAGGTATATCTTCAAATAAAAACTACACAGAAGCATTCTGTGAAACTTCTTTCTGTTCTTTGCATTCAACTAACAGAGTTGAAGCTTACTATTGATTGAGCAGTTCTGAAACACTCTTTCTGTGGAAACTGCAAGTGCATATTCTGAGCACTAAATGTCCTATAGTGGAAAAAGGAATATCTTCAATAAAAACAACACAGAAGCATTCTGTGAAACTTCTTTCTGTTCTGTGCATTCAACTAACAGAGTTGAAGCTTACTTTTGATTGAGCAGTTCCTAAACACTCTTTCTGTAGAAAGTGCAATTTGACATTTCGAGCGCTACTGGGCCCATAGTGGAAAAAGGGATATCTTCCAATAAAAACTTCACAGAAGCATTCTGTGAAACTCTTTCTGTTCTGTGCATTTAACTAACAGATTTGAAGCTTACTTTTGATTGAGCATTTCTGAAACACTCTTTATGAAGAAACTGCAAGTCGACATTCGGAGCGCTACTGGGCCCATAGTGGAAAAAGATATATCTTCAAATAAAAACTACACAGAAGCATTCTGTGAAACTGCTTTGTGTTCTGTCCATTCAACTAAGAGAGTTGAAGCTTACTTTTGATTCAGCATTTCTGAAACACTCTTTCTGTAGAAACTGCAATTTGAGATTTCGAGCGCTACTGGGCCCATAGTGGAAAAAGGGATATCTTCCAATAAAAACTACACAGAAGCATTCTGTGAAACTTCTTTCTGTTCTGTGCATTGAACTAACAGAGTTGAAGCTGACTTTTGATTGAGCAGTTCTGAAACACTCTTTCTGTAGAACCTGCAAATTGACATTCCGAGCGCTAAGAGTCCTACAGTGGAAAAAGGAATATCTCCAAATAAAAACTACACAGAAGCATTCTGTGAAACTTCTTTCTGTTCTGTGCATTCAACTAACAGAGTTGAAGCTTACTTTTGATTGAGCAGTTCTGAAACACTCTTTCTGTAGAAACTGCAGGTGGACATTCTGAGCGCTAAGGGGCCTATAGTGGAAAAAGGAATATCTTCAAATAAAAACTACCCAGAAGCATTCTGTGAAACTTCTTACACTTCTGTCCATTCAACTAACAGAGTTGCAGCATACATTTGATTGAGCAGTTCTGAAACACCCTTTCTGTAGGAACTGCAAGTTGACATTCCGAGCGCAAAGGGACCTATAGTGGAAAAAAGAATATCTCCAAATAAAAGCTACACAGAAGCATTCTCTGAAACTTCTTTCTGTTCTGTGCATTCATCTAACTGAGTTGAAGCTTACTTTTGATTGAGCAGTTCTGAAACACACTTTATGAAGACACTGCAAGTTGACATTCCGAGCGCTAAAGCGCCTATAGTGGCAAAAGGGATATCTTCCAACAAAAACTACACAGAAGCATTCTGTGAAACTTCTTTCTGTTCTGTGCATTCAACTAACAGAGTTGAAGCTTACTTTTCATTGAGCAGCTCTGAAACACTCTTTCTGTTGAAATAGCAAGCAGATATTCGGAGCGCTATGGGGCCTATAGTGCAAAAAGGGATATCTTCAAATAAAAACTACACAGAAGCATTCTGTGAAACTTCTTTCTGTTCTGTGCATTCAATTAACAGAGTTGAAGCTCACTTTTGGTTGAGCAGTTCTGAAACACTCTTTCTGTAGAAACTGCAATTTCATATTCTGGGCATTAAATGGCCTATAGGGAAAAAGGAATATCTTCAAATTAAAACTACACTGAAGCATTCTGTGAAACTGCTTTGTGTTCTGTCCATTAAACTAACAGAGTTGAAGCTTACTTTAGATTGAGTAGTTCTAAAACACTCTTTCTGTAGAACCTGCAAGTTGACATTCCAAGCGCTAAGAGTCCTCCAGTGGAAAAAGGAATATCTCCAAATAAAAACTACACAGAAGCATTCTGTGAAACTTCTTTCTGTTCTGTTCATTCAACTAACAGAGTTGAAGCTTACTTTTGATTGAGCAGTTCTGAAACACTCTTTCTGTAGAAACTGCAGGTGGACATTCGGAACGCTACTGGGCCCAGAGTGGAAAAAGGTATATCTTCAAATAAAAACTACACAGAAGCATTCTGTGAAACTGCTTTGTGTTCTGTCCATTCAACTAACAGAGTTGAAGCTTACTTTTGATTGAGCAGTTCTGAAACACTCTTTCTGTAGAAATGCAAGTGGACATTCCGAGCGCTAAGGGTCCTGTAGTGGAAAAAGGAATATGTCCAAATAAAAACTACACAGAAGCATTCTGTGAAACTTCTTTCTGTTCTGTGCATTCAACTAACAGAGTTGAAGCTTACTATTGATTGAGCAGTTCTGAAACACTCTTTATGAAGAAACTGCAAGTTGCCATTCACAGCGCTAAGGGGCTTATACTGGAAAAAGGAATCTTCCAACAAAACTAAACAGAAGCATTCTGTGAAACTTCTTTCTGTTCTGTGCATTCATCTAACAGAGTTCAAGCATACTTTAGATTGAGCAGTTCTGAAACACTCCTTCTGTAGAAACTGCAAGCAGACATTCGGAGCGCGACGGGGCCTATAGTGCAAAAAGGTATATCTTCAAATAAAAACTACACAGAAGCATTCTGTGAAACTTCTTTCTGTTCTTGCATTCAACTAACAGAGTTGAAGCTTACTTTTGATTGAGCAGTTCTGAAACACTCTTTCTGTGGAAACTGCAAGTGCATATTCTGAGCACTAAATGTCCTATAGTGGAAAAAGGAATATCTTCAATAAAAACAACACAGAAGCATTCTGTGAAACTTCTTTCTGTTCTGTGCATTCAACTAACAGAGTTGAAGCTTACTTTTGATTGAGCAGATCATAAACACTCTTTCTGTAGAAATGCAATTTGACATTTCGAGCGCTACTGGCCATAGTGGAAAAAGGATATCTTCCAATAAAAACTTCACAGAAGCATTCTGTGAAACTCTTTCTGTTCTGTGCATTTAACTAACAGATTTGAAGCTTACTTTTGATTGAGCATTTCTGAAACACTCTTTATGAAGAAACTGCAAGTCGACATTCGGAGCGCTATGGGCCATAGTGGAAAAAGAATATCTTCAAATAAAAACTACACAGAAGCATTCTGTGAAACTGCTTTGTGTTCTGTCCATTCAACTAAGAGAGTTGAAGCTTACTTTTGATTAGCATTTCTGAAACACTCTTTCTGTAGAAACTGCAAAAAAAAAAAAAAAAAAAAAAAAAAAAAAAAAAAAAAAAAAATTTCTGTAGAACCTGCAAATTGACATTCCGAGCGCTAAGAGTCCTACAGTGGAAAAAGGAATATCTCCAAATAAAAACTACACAGAAGCATTCTGTGAAACTTCTTTCTGTTCTGTGCATTCAACTAACAGAGTTGAAGCTTACTTTTGATTGAGCAGTTCTGAAACACTCTTTTGAAACTGCAGTGACATTCTGACGCTAAGGCTATAGTGAAAAGAATATCTTCAAAAAAAACACCAGAAGCATTCTGTGAAACTTCTTACTTCTGTCATTCAATAACAGAGTTGCAGCATACATTTGATTGAGCAGTTCTGAAACACCTTTCTGTAGGAACTGCAATTGACATTCGAGCGCAAGGACCTATAGTGGAAAAAGAATATCTCCAAATAAAAACTACACAGAAGCATTCTGTGAAACTTCTTTCTGTTCTGTGCATTCAACTAACAGAGTTGAAGATTACTTTTCATTGAGCAGCTCTGAAACACTCTTTCTGTAGAAATAGCAAGCAGACATTCGGAGCGCTATGGGGCCTATAGTGCAAAAAGGGATATCTTCAAATAAAAACTACACAGAAGCATTCTGTGAAACTTCTTTCTGTTCTGTGCATTCAATTAACAGAGTTGAAGCTCACTTTTGGTTGAGCAGTTCTGAAACACTCTTTCTGTAGAAACTGCAATTTCATATTCTGGGCATTAAATGGCCTATAGTGGAAAAAGGAATATCTTCAAATTAAAACTACACTGAAGCATTCTGTGAAACTGCTTTGTGTTCTGTCCATTAAACTAACAGAGTTGAAGCTTACTTTAGATTGAGTAGTTCTAAAACACTCTTTCTGTAGAACCTGCAAGTTGACATTCCAAGCGCTAAGAGTCCTCCAGTGGAAAAAGGAATATCTCCAAATAAAAACTACACAGAAGCATTCTGTGAAACTTCTTTCTGTTCTGTTCATTCAACTAACAGAGTTGAAGCTTACTTTTGATTGAGCAGTTCTGAAACACTCTTTCTGTAGAAACTGCAGGTGGACATTCGGAACGCTACTGGGCCCAGAGTGGAAAAAGTATATCTTAAATAAAAACTACACAGAAGCATTCTGTGAAACTGCTTTGTGTTCTGTCCATTCAACTAACAGAGTTGAAGCTTACTTTTGATTGAGCAGTTCTGAAACACTCTTTCTGTAGAAATGCAAGTGGACATTCCGAGCGCTAAGGGTCCTGTAGTGGAAAAAGGAATATGTCCAAATAAAAACTACACAGAAGCATTCTGTGAAACTTCTTTCTGTTCTGTGCATTCAACTAACAGAGTTGAAGCTTACTTTATTGAGCAGTTCTGAAACACTCTTTATGAAGAAACTGCAAGTTGCCATTCACAGCGCTAAGGGGCTTATACTGGAAAAAGGATATCTTCCAACAAAAACTAAACAGAAGCATTCTGTGAAACTTCTTTCTGTTCTGTGCATTCATCTAACAGAGTTCAAGCATACTTTAGATTGAGCAGTTCTGAAACACTCCTTCTGTAGAAACTGCAAGCAGACATTCGGAGCGCGACGGGGCCTATAGTGCAAAAAGGTATATCTTCAAATAAAAACTACACAGAAGCATTCTGTGAAACTTCTTTCTGTTCTTGCATTCAACTAACAGAGTTGAAGCTTACTATTGATTGAGCAGTTCTGAAACACTCTTTCTGTGGAAACTGCAAGTGCATATTCTGAGCACTAAATGTCCTATAGTGGAAAAAGGAATATCTTCAATAAAAACAACACAGAAGCATTCTGTGAAACTTCTTTCTGTTCTGTGCATTCAACTAACAGAGTTGAAGCTTACTTTTGATTGAGCAGTTCATAAACACTCTTTCTGTAGAAATGCAATTTGACATTTCGAGCGCTATGGGCCATAGTGGAAAAAGGATATCTTCCAACAAAAACTAAACAGAAGCATTCTGTGAAACTTCTTTCTGTTCTGTGCATTTAACTAACAGATTTGAAGCTTACTTTTGATTGAGCATTTCTGAAACACTCTTTATGAAGAAACTGCAAGTCGACATTCGGAGCGCTATGGGCCCATAGTGGAAAAAGATATATCTTCAAATAAAAACTACACAGAAGCATTCTGTGAAACTGCTTTGTGTTCTGTCCATTCAACTAAGAGAGTTGAAGCTTACTTTTGATTCAGCATTTCTGAAACACTCTTTCTGTAGAAACTGCAATTTGAC
The DNA here is from genome assembly GCF_006542625.1 of Nomascus leucogenys. Taxonomy (NCBI): domain Eukaryota; kingdom Metazoa; phylum Chordata; class Mammalia; order Primates; family Hylobatidae; genus Nomascus; species Nomascus leucogenys. The sequence goes on along the minus strand of NW_022096039.1, from coordinate 6,848 downwards.
ATTTCGAGCGCTACTGGGCCCATAGTGGAAAAAGGGATATCTTCCAATAAAAACTACACAGAAGCATTCTGTGAAACTTCTTTCTGTTCTGTGCATTGAACTAACAGAGTTGAAGCTGACTTTTGATTGAGCAGTTCTGAAACACTCTTTCTGTAGAACCTGCAAATTGACATTCCGAGCGCTAAGAGTCCTACAGTGGAAAAAGGAATATCTCCAAATAAAAACTACACAGAAGCATTCTGTGAAACTTCTTTCTGTTCTGTGCATTCAACTAACAGAGTTGAAGCTTACTTTTGATTGAGCAGTTCTGAAACACTCTTTCTGTAGAAACTGCAGGTGGACATTCTGAGCGCTAAGGGGCCTATAGTGGAAAAAGGAATATCTTCAAATAAAAACTACCCAGAAGCATTCTGTGAAACTTCTTACACTTCTGTCCATTCAACTAACAGAGTTGCAGCATACATTTGATTGAGCAGTTCTGAAACACCCTTTCTGTAGGAACTGCAAGTTGACATTCCGAGCGCAAAGGGACCTATAGTGGAAAAAAGAATATCTCCAAATAAAAGCTACACAGAAGCATTCTCTGAAACTTCTTTCTGTTCTGTGCATTCATCTAACTGAGTTGAAGCTTACTTTTGATTGAGCAGTTCTGAAACACACTTTATGAAGACACTGCAAGTTGACATTCCGAGCGCTAAAGGCCTATAGTGGCAAAAGGATATCTTCCAACAAAAACTACACAGAAGCATTCTGTGAAACTTCTTTCTGTTCTGTGCATTCAACTAACAGAGTTGAAGCTTACTTTTCATTGAGCAGCTCTGAAACACTCTTTCTGTAGAAATAGCAAGCAGACATTCGGAGCGCTATGGGGCCTATAGTGCAAAAAGGGATATCTTCAAATAAAAACTACACAGAAGCATTCTGTGAAACTTCTTTCTGTTCTGTGCATTCAATTAACAGAGTTGAAGCTCACTTTTGGTTGAGCAGTTCTGAAACACTCTTTCTGTAGAAACTGCAATTTCATATTCTGGGCATTAAATGGCCTATAGTGGAAAAAGGAATATCTTCAAATTAAAACTACACTGAAGCATTCTGTGAAACTGCTTTGTGTTCTGTCCATTAAACTAACAGAGTTGAAGCTTACTTTAGATTGAGTAGTTCTAAAACACTCTTTCTGTAGAACCTGCAAGTTGACATTCCAAGCGCTAAGAGTCCTCCAGTGGAAAAAGGAATATCTCCAAATAAAAACTACACAGAAGCATTCTGTGAAACTTCTTTCTGTTCTGTTCATTCAACTAACAGAGTTGAAGCTTACTTTTGATTGAGCAGTTCTGAAACACTCTTTCTGTAGAAACTGCAGGTGGACATTCGGAACGCTACTGGGCCCAGAGTGGAAAAAGGTATATCTTCAAATAAAAACTACACAGAAGCATTCTGTGAAACTGCTTTGTGTTCTGTCCATTCAACTAACAGAGTTGAAGCTTACTTTTGATTGAGCAGTTCTGAAACACTCTTTCTGTAGAAACTGCAAGTGGACATTCCGAGCGCTAAGGGTCCTGTAGTGGAAAAAGGAATATGTCCAAATAAAAACTACACAGAAGCATTCTGTGAAACTTCTTTCTGTTCTGTGCATTCAACTAACAGAGTTGAAGCTTACCTTTATTGAGCAGTTCTGAAACACTCTTTATGAAGAAACTGCAAGTTGCCATTCACAGCGCTAAGGGGCTTATACTGGAAAAAGGATATCTTCCAACAAAACTAAACAGAAGCATTCTGTGAAACTTCTTTCTGTTCTGTGCATTCATCTAACAGAGTTCAAGCATACTTTAGATTGAGCAGTTCTGAAACACTCCTTCTGTAGAAACTGCAAGCAGACATTCGGAGCGCGACGGGGCCTATAGTGCAAAAAGGTATATCTTCAAATAAAAACTACACAGAAGCATTCTGTGAAACTTCTTTCTGTTCTGTGCATTCAACTAACAGAGTTGAAGCTTACTATTGATTGAGCAGTTCTGAAACACTCTTTCTGTGGAAACTGCAAGTGCATATTCTGAGCACTAAATGTCCTATAGTGGAAAAAGGAATATCTTCAATAAAAACAACACAGAAGCATTCTGTGAAACTTCTTTCTGTTCTGTGCATTCAACTAACAGAGTTGAAGCTTACTTTTGATTGAGCAGTTCCTAAACACTCTTTCTGTAGAAAGTGCAATTTGACATTTCGAGCGCTACTGGGCCATAGTGGAAAAAGGGATATCTTCCAATAAAAACTTCACAGAAGCATTCTGTGAAACTTCTTTCTGTTCTGTGCATTTAACTAACAGATTTGAAGCTTACTTTTGATTGAGCATTTCTGAAACACTCTTTATGAAGAAACTGCAAGTCGACATTCGGAGCGCTATGGGCCCATAGTGGAAAAAGATATATCTTCAAATAAAAACTACACAGAAGCATTCTGTGAAACTGCTTTGTGTTCTGTCCATTCAACTAAGAGAGTTGAAGCTTACTTTTGATTCAGCATTTCTGAAACACTCTTTCTGTAGAAACTGCAATTTGAATTTCGAGCGCTACTGGGCCCATAGTGGAAAAAGGGATATCTTCCAATAAAAACTACACAGAAGCATTCTGTGAAACTTCTTTCTGTTCTGTGCATTGAACTAACAGAGTTGAAGCTGACTTTTGATTGAGCAGTTCTGAAACACTCTTTCTGTAGAACCTGCAAATTGACATTCCGAGCGCTAAGAGTCCTACAGTGGAAAAAGGAATATCTCCAAATAAAAACTACACAGAAGCATTCTGTGAAACTTCTTTCTGTTCTGTGCATTCAACTAACAGAGTTGAAGCTTACTTTTGATTGAGCAGTTCTGAAACACTCTTTCTGTAGAAACTGCAGGTGGACATTCTGAGCGCTAAGGGGCCTATAGTGGAAAAAGGAATATCTTCAAATAAAAACTACCCAGAAGCATTCTGTGAAACTTCTTACACTTCTGTCCATTCAACTAACAGAGTTGCAGCATACATTTGATTGAGCAGTTCTGAAACACCCTTTCTGTAGGAACTGCAAGTTGACATTCCGAGCGCAAAGGGACCTATAGTGGAAAAAAGAATATCTCCAAATAAAAGCTACACAGAAGCATTCTCTGAAACTTCTTTCTGTTCTGTGCATTCATCTAACTGAGTTGAAGCTTACTTTTGATTGAGCAGTTCTGAAACACACTTTATGAAGAAACTGCAAGTTGACATTCCGAGCGCAAAGGCCTATAGTGGCAAAAGGGATATCTTCCAACAAAAACTACACAGAAGCATTCTGTGAAACTTCTTTCTGTTCTGTGCATTCAACTAACAGAGTTGAAGATTACTTTTCATTGAGCAGCTCTGAAACACTCTTTCTGTAGAAATAGCAAGCAGACATTCGGAGCGCTATGGGGCCTATAGTGCAAAAAGGGATATCTTCAAATAAAAACTACACAGAAGCATTCTGTGAAACTTCTTTCTGTTCTGTGCATTCAATTAACAGAGTTGAAGCTCACTTTTGGTTGAGCAGTTCTGAAACACTCTTTCTGTAGAAACTGCAATTTCATATTCTGGGCATTAAATGGCCTATAGTGGAAAAAGGAATATCTTCAAATTAAAACTACACTGAAGCATTCTGTGAAACTGCTTTGTGTTCTGTCCATTAAACTAACAGAGTTGAAGCTTACTTTAGATTGAGTAGTTCTAAAACACTCTTTCTGTAGAACCTGCAAGTTGACATTCCAAGCGCTAAGAGTCCTCCAGTGGAAAAAGGAATATCTCCAAATAAAAACTACACAGAAGCATTCTGTGAAACTTCTTTCTGTTCTGTTCATTCAACTAACAGAGTTGAAGCTTACTTTTGATTGAGCAGTTCTGAAACACTCTTTCTGTAGAAACTGCAGGTGGACATTCGGAACGCTACTGGGCCCAGAGTGGAAAAAGGTATATCTTCAAATAAAAACTACACAGAAGCATTCTGTGAAACTGCTTTGTGTTCTGTCCATTCAACTAACAGAGTTGAAGCTTACTTTTGATTGAGCAGTTCTGAAACACTCTTTCTGTAGAAATTGCAAGTGGACATTCCGAGCGCTAAGGGTCCTGTAGTGGAAAAAGGAATATGTCCAAATAAAAACTACACAGAAGCATTCTGTGAAACTTCTTTCTGTTCTGTGCATTCAACTAACAGAGTTGAAGCTTACTATTGATTGAGCAGTTCTGAAACACTCTTTATGAAGAAACTGCAAGTTGCCATTCACAGCGCTAAGGGGCTTATACTGGAAAAAGGATATCTTCCAACAAAAACTAAACAGAAGCATTCTGTGAAACTTCTTTCTGTTCTGTGCATTCATCTAACAGAGTTCAAGCATACTTTAGATTGAGCAGTTCTGAAACACTCCTTCTGTAGAAACTGCAAGCAGACATTCGGAGCGCGACGGGGCCTATAGTGCAAAAAGGTATATCTTCAAATAAAAACTACACAGAAGCATTCTGTGAAACTTCTTTCTGTTCTTTGCATTCAACTAACAGAGTTGAAGCTTACTATTGATTGAGCAGTTCTGAAACACTCTTTCTGTGGAAACTGCAAGTGCATATTCTGAGCACTAAATGTCCTATAGTGGAAAAAGGAATATCTTCAATAAAAACAACACAGAAGCATTCTGTGAAACTTCTTTCTGTTCTGTGCATTCAACTAACAGAGTTGAAGCTTACTTTTGATTGAGCAGTTCCTAAACACTCTTTCTGTAGAAAGTGCAATTTGACATTTCGAGCGCTACTGGGCCCATAGTGGAAAAAGGGATATCTTCCAATAAAAACTTCACAGAAGCATTCTGTGAAACTTCTTTCTGTTCTGTGCATTTAACTAACAGATTTGAAGCTTACTTTTGATTGAGCATTTCTGAAACACTATGAAGAAACTGCAAGTCGACATTCGGAGCGCTACTGGGCCCATAGTGGAAAAAGATATATCTTCAAATAAAAACTACACAGAAGCATTCTGTGAAACTGCTTTGTGTTCTGTCCATTCAACTAAGAGAGTTGAAGCTTACTTTTGATTCAGCATTTCTGAAACACTCTTTCTGTAGAAACTGCAATTTGACATTTCGAGCGCTACTGGGCCCATAGTGGAAAAAGGATATCTTCCAATAAAAACTACACAGAAGCATTCTGTGAAACTTCTTTCTGTTCTGTGCATTGAACTAACAGAGTTGAAGCTGACTTTTGATTGAGCAGTTCTGAAACACTCTTTCTGTAGAACCTGCAAATTGACATTCCGAGCGCTAAGAGTCCTACAGTGGAAAAAGGAATATCTCCAAATAAAAACTACACAGAAGCATTCTCTGAAACTTCTTTCTGTTCTGTGCATTCATCTAACTGAGTTGAAGCTTACTTTTGATTGAGCAGTTCTGAAACACACCTTTATGAAGACCTGCAAGTGACATTCTGAGCGCTAAAGCGCTATAGTGGAAAAGGAATATCTTCAAACTAAAAACTACACAGAAGCATTCTGTGAAACTTCTTCTTCTGTCATTCAACTAACAGAGTTGAGCTACTTTGATTGAGCAGTTCTGAAACACCTTTCTGTAGAAACTGCAAATTGACATTCCGAGCGCAAATGGCCTATGGAAAAAGATATATCTCCAAATAAAAACTACACAGAACATTCTGTGAAACTTCTTTCTGTTCTGTGCATCAACTAACAGAGTTGAAGCTTACTTTTGTCATTGAGCAGCTCTGAAAACACTCTTTCTGTAGAAATGAGAAGCGAACATTCGGAGCGCTATGGGGCCTATAGTGGGAAAAGGATATCTTCAAATAAAAACTACCCAGAAAGCATTCTGTGAAACTTCTTTCGTTTCTGTGCATTCAATTAACAGAGGTTGAAGCTCACTTTTGGTTGAGCAGTTCCTGAAACACTCTTTCTGTAGAAACTGCCAATTTCATATCTGGTGCCATTAAATGGCCTATAGTTGGAAAAAGGAATATCTTCAAATTAAAACTACACTGAAGCATTCTGTCATGAAACTGCTTTGTGTGCTGTCCCATTAAACTGAACAGAGTTTGAAGCTGTACTTTTGATAGATTGAGTAGTTTCTTAAACACTCTTTCTGTAGAACCTGCAAGTTGACATTCCAAGCGCTAAGAGTCCTCCAGTGGAAAAAGGAATATCTCCAAATAAAAACTACACAGAAGCATTCGTGAAACTTCTTTCTGTTCTGTTCATTCAACTAACAGAGTGAAGCTTACTTTGATTGAGCAGTTCTGAAACACTCTTTCTGTAGAAAAACTGGCAGGTGGACATTCGGAACGCTACTGGCCGGAGTGGAAAAAGGTATATCTTGAAATAAAAACTACACAGAAGCATTCTGGAAACTGCTTTGTGTTCTGTCATTCAACTAACAGAGTTGAAGCTTACTTTTGATTGAGCAGTTCTGAAACACTCTTTCTGTAGAAATTGCAAGTGGACATTCCGAGCGCTAAGGGTCCTGTAGTGGAAAAAGGAATATGTTCCAAATAAAAACTACACAGAAGCATTCTGTGAAACTTCTTTTCTGTTCTGTGCATTCAACTAACAGAGTTGAAGCTTACATTTCATTGAGCAGTTCTGAAACACTCTTTATGAAGAAACTGCAAGTTGCCATTCACAGCGCTAAGGGGCTTATACTGGAAAAAAGGACATCTTCCAACAAAAACTAAACAGAAGCATTCTGTGAACTTCTTTCTGTTCTGTGCATTCATCTAACAGAGTTCAAGCATACTTTAGATTGAGCAGTTCTGAAACACTCCTTCTGTAGAAACTGCAAGCAGACATTCGGAGCGCGACGGGGCCTATAG
>NW_022096038.1:0-32203 GCF_006542625.1 Nomascus leucogenys | reverse complement strand
ACTCTTTCTGTAGAAAATGCAATTGGACATTCAGGGCGCTATGCGGCCTATAGTGGAAAAGGAATATTTTCAAATAAAAACTGCACAGAAGAAATCTGTGAAACTTCTTACTGTTCTGTGCATTCAACTAACAGAGTTGAACCTCAGTTTTGATTGAGCAGTTCTGAAACACTCTTTCTGTAGAAAATACAAGTGGACATTCAAGGCGCTAAGAGGACTTAGTGGAAAAAAGAAAAAGTTCACATAAAAACTACACAGAATCTATCTGTGAAACTTCTGTCTGTTCTGTGCATTCAACTAACGGACTTGAACCTTACTTTTGATTGAGGAGTTCTGAAACACTCTTTCTGTAGAAAATGCAAGTGGACCTTCGGAGCGCTAAGAGGCCTATAGCGGAAAAAGGAATACTTTCAAATACAAACTACACAGAAGGATTCTGTGAAACTTCTTTCTGTTCTTTGCATTCATCTAACAGAGTTGAACCTTACTTTTGATTGAGCACTTCTGAAACACCCTTTCTATAGAAAATGCAATTGGACATTCAGGGAGCTAAGAGGCCTATACTGGAAAAAGGAATATTTTCAAATAAAAACTGCACAGAAGCAATCTGCGAAACTTCTTACTGTTCTGTGCATTCAACTAACAGAGTTGAACCTTAGTTATTATTGAGCAGTTCTGAAACACTCTTTCTGTAGAAAATGCAAGTGAACATTCAGGGCGCTAAGAGGCCTATAGCGGAAAAATGAATATGTTCAAATAAAAACTACACAGAAGAAATCTGTGAAACTTCTTACTGTTCTGTGCATTCAACTAACAGAGTTGAACCTTAGTTTATATTGAGAAGTAATGAAACACTCTTTCTGCAGAAAATGCATGTGAACATTCAGGGCGCTAAGAGGCCTATAGTTGAGAAAGGTATATGTTCAAATAAAAACTACAAAGAAGCTATCTGTGAAACATCTTACAGTTCTGTGCATTCAACTGACAGAGTTCAACCTTACATTTGATTGAGCAGTTCTGAAACACCCTTTCTGTAGAAAATGCAAGTGGACATTCAGGGCGCTAAGAGGCCTATGGTGGAAAAAGGAACACCTTCAAATAAAAATTACACAGAAGCAATCTGTGAAACTTCTTACGGTTCTGTTCTTTAAACTAACACAGTTGAACCTTAATTTTGATTGAACAGTTCTGAAACACTCTTTCTGTAGAAAATGCAAGTGGACATTCATGGCTCTAAGAGGCCTATAGTGGACAAGGGAATATCTTCAAACAAAAACTACAAAGAAGCAATCTGTGAAACTTCTTTCTGTTCTGTGCTTTCAACTAACAGAGTTGAACCTTAGTTTTGATTGAGCAGTTCTGAAACACTCTTTCTGTAGAAAATACAAGTGGACATTCAGGGCGCTAAGAGGCCTATAGTGGAAAAAGGAATAGGTTCAAATAAAAACTACACAGAAGATATCTGTGAAACTTCTCTCTGTTCTGTGCATTCAACTAACAGAGTTGAACCTTAGTTTGGATTGAGCAGTTCTGAAACACTCTTTCTGTAGAAAATGCAAGTGGACATTCATGGCGCTAAGAGGCCCATAGTAGAAAAAGGAATATCTTCAAACAAAAACTATACAGAAGCAATCTGTGAAACTTCTTTCTGTTCTGTGCATTCAACTAACAGAGTTGAACCTTACTTTTGATTGAGCAGTTCTGAAACACTCTTTCTGTAGAAAATGGACGTGGACCTTCGGAGCGCTAAGAGGCCTACAGCGGAAAAAGTAATATCTTCAAATAAAAACTACACAGAAGCATTCTGTGAAACTTCTTTCTGTTCATTGCATTCAACTAACAGAGTTTAACTTTACTTTTGATTGAGCAGTTCTGAAACACTCTTTCTGTAGAAAATGCAAGTGGACATTCAGGGCGCTAAGAGGCCTATAGTGGAAAAGGAATATTTTCAAATAAAAACTGCACAGAAGAAATCTGTGAAACTTCTTACTGTTCTGTGCATTCAACTAACAGAGTTGAACCTCAATTTTGATTGAGCAGTTCTGAAACACTCTTTCTGTAGAAAATACAAGTGGACATTCAGGGCGCTAAGAGGACTATAGTGGAAAAAGGAAAAAGTTCACATAAAAACTACACAGAAGCTATCTGTGAAACTTCTCTCTGTTCTGTGCATTCAAATAACGGAGTTGAACCTTACTTTTGATTGAGAAGTTCTGAAACACTCTTTCTGTAGAAAATGCAAGTGGACCTTCGGAGCGCTAAGAGGCCTATAGCGGAAAAAGTAATACCTTCAAATACAAACTACACAGAAGCATTCTGTGAAACTTCTTTCTGTTCTGTGCATTCAACTAACAGAGTTTAACCTTAATTTTGATTGAGCAGTTCTGAAACACTCTTTCTGTAGAAAATGCAATTGGACATTCAGGGCGCTATGCGGCCTATAGTGGAAAAGGAATATTTTCAAATAAAAACTGCACAGAAGAAATCTGTGAAACTTCTTACTGTTCTGTGCATTCAACTAACAGAGTTGAACCTCAGTTTTGATTGAGCAGTTCTGAAACACTCTTTCTGTAGAAAATACAAGTGGACATTCAAGGCGCTAAGAGGACTCTAGTGGAAAAAAGAAAAAGTTCACATAAAAACTACACAGAATCTATCTGTGAAACTTCTGTCTGTTCTGTGCATTCAACTAACGGACTTGAACCTTACTTTTGATTGAGGAGTTCTGAAACACTCTTTCTGTAGAAAATGCAAGTGGACCTTCGGAGCGCTAAGAGGCCTATAGCGGAAAAAGGAATACTTTCAAATACAAACTACACAGAAGGATTCTGTGAAACTTCTTTCTGTTCTTTGCATTCATCTAACAGAGTTGAACCTTACTTTTGATTGAGCACTTCTGAAACACCCTTTCTATAGAAAATGCAATTGGACATTCAGGGAGCTAAGAGGCCTATACTGGAAAAAGGAATATTTTCAAATAAAAACTGCACAGAAGCAATCTGCGAAACTTCTTACTGTTCTGTGCATTCAACTAACAGAGTTGAACCTTAGTTATTATTGAGCAGTTCTGAAACACTCTTTCTGTAGAAAATGCAAGTGAACATTCAGGGCGCTAAGAGGCCTATAGCGGAAAAATGAATATGTTCAAATAAAAACTACACAGAAGAAATCTGTGAAACTTCTTACTGTTCTGTGCATTCAACTAACAGAGTTGAACCTTAGTTTATATTGAGAAGTAATGAAACACTCTTTCTGCAGAAAATGCATGTGAACATTCAGGGCGCTAAGAGGCCTATAGTTGAGAAAGGTATATGTTCAAATAAAAACTACAAAGAAGCTATCTGTGAAACATCTTACAGTTCTGTGCATTCAACTGACAGAGTTCAACCTTACATTTGATTGAGCAGTTCTGAAACACCCTTTCTGTAGAAAATGCAAGTGGACATTCAGGGCGCTAAGAGGCCTATGGTGGAAAAAGGAACACCTTCAAATAAAAATTACACAGAAGCAATCTGTGAAACTTCTTACGGTTCTGTTCTTTAAACTAACACAGTTGAACCTTAATTTTGATTGAACAGTTCTGAAACACTCTTTCTGTAGAAAATGCAAGTGGACATTCATGGCTCTAAGAGGCCTATAGTGGACAAGGGAATATCTTCAAACAAAAACTACAAAGAAGCAATCTGTGAAACTTCTTTCTGTTCTGTGCTTTCAACTAACAGAGTTGAACCTTAGTTTTGATTGAGCAGTTCTGAAACACTCTTTCTGTAGAAAATACAAGTGGACATTCAGGGCGCTAAGAGGCCTATAGTGGAAAAAGGAATAGGTTCAAATAAAAACTACACAGAAGATATCTGTGAAACTTCTCTCTGTTCTGTGCATTCAACTAACAGAGTTGAACCTTAGTTTGGATTGAGCAGTTCTGAAACACTCTTTCTGTAGAAAATGCAAGTGGACATTCATGGCGCTAAGAGGCCCATAGTAGAAAAAGGAATATCTTCAAACAAAAACTATACAGAAGCAATCTGTGAAACTTCTTTCTGTTCTGTGCATTCAACTAACAGAGTTGAACCTTACTTTTGATTGAGCAGTTCTGAAACACTCTTTCTGTAGAAAATGGACGTGGACCTTCGGAGCGCTAAGAGGCCTACAGCGGAAAAAGTAATATCTTCAAATAAAAACTACACAGAAGCATTCTGTGAAACTTCTTTCTGTTCATTGCATTCAACTAACAGAGTTTAACTTTACTTTTGATTGAGCAGTTCTGAAACACTCTTTCTGTAGAAAATGCAAGTGGACATTCAGGGCGCTAAGAGGCCTATAGTGGAAAAGGAATATTTTCAAATAAAAACTGCACAGAAGAAATCTGTGAAACTTCTTACTGTTCTGTGCATTCAACTAACAGAGTTGAACCTCAATTTTGATTGAGCAGTTCTGAAACACTCTTTCTGTAGAAAATACAAGTGGACATTCAGGGCGCTAAGAGGACTATAGTGGAAAAAGGAAAAAGTTCACATAAAAACTACACAGAAGCTATCTGTGAAACTTCTCTCTGTTCTGTGCATTCAAATAACGGAGTTGAACCTTACTTTTGATTGAGAAGTTCTGAAACACTCTTTCTGTAGAAAATGCAAGTGGACCTTCGGAGCGCTAAGAGGCCTATAGCGGAAAAAGTAATACCTTCAAATACAAACTACACAGAAGCATTCTGTGAAACTTCTTTCTGTTCTGTGCATTCAACTAACAGAGTTTAACCTTAATTTTGATTGAGCAGTTCTGAAACACTCTTTCTGTAGAAAATGCAATTGGACATTCAGGGCGCTATGCGGCCTATAGTGGAAAAGGAATATTTTCAAATAAAAACTGCACAGAAGAAATCTGTGAAACTTCTTACTGTTCTGTGCATTCAACTAACAGAGTTGAACCTCAGTTTTGATTGAGCAGTTCTGAAACACTCTTTCTGTAGAAAATACAAGTGGACATTCAAGGCGCTAAGAGGACTCTAGTGGAAAAAAGAAAAAGTTCACATAAAAACTACACAGAATCTATCTGTGAAACTTCTGTCTGTTCTGTGCATTCAACTAACGGACTTGAACCTTACTTTTGATTGAGGAGTTCTGAAACACTCTTTCTGTAGAAAATGCAAGTGGACCTTCGGAGCGCTAAGAGGCCTATAGCGGAAAAAGGAATACTTTCAAATACAAACTACACAGAAGGATTCTGTGAAACTTCTTTCTGTTCTTTGCATTCATCTAACAGAGTTGAACCTTACTTTTGATTGAGCACTTCTGAAACACCCTTTCTATAGAAAATGCAATTGGACATTCAGGGAGCTAAGAGGCCTATACTGGAAAAAGGAATATTTTCAAATAAAAACTGCACAGAAGCAATCTGCGAAACTTCTTACTGTTCTGTGCATTCAACTAACAGAGTTGAACCTTAGTTATTATTGAGCAGTTCTGAAACACTCTTTCTGTAGAAAATGCAAGTGAACATTCAGGGCGCTAAGAGGCCTATAGCGGAAAAATGAATATGTTCAAATAAAAACTACACAGAAGAAATCTGTGAAACTTCTTACTGTTCTGTGCATTCAACTAACAGAGTTGAACCTTAGTTTATATTGAGAAGTAATGAAACACTCTTTCTGCAGAAAATGCATGTGAACATTCAGGGCGCTAAGAGGCCTATAGTTGAGAAAGGTATATGTTCAAATAAAAACTACAAAGAAGCTATCTGTGAAACATCTTACAGTTCTGTGCATTCAACTGACAGAGTTCAACCTTACATTTGATTGAGCAGTTCTGAAACACCCTTTCTGTAGAAAATGCAAGTGGACATTCAGGGCGCTAAGAGGCCTATGGTGGAAAAAGGAACACCTTCAAATAAAAATTACACAGAAGCAATCTGTGAAACTTCTTACGGTTCTGTTCTTTAAACTAACACAGTTGAACCTTAATTTTGATTGAACAGTTCTGAAACACTCTTTCTGTAGAAAATGCAAGTGGACATTCATGGCTCTAAGAGGCCTATAGTGGACAAGGGAATATCTTCAAACAAAAACTACAAAGAAGCAATCTGTGAAACTTCTTTCTGTTCTGTGCTTTCAACTAACAGAGTTGAACCTTAGTTTTGATTGAGCAGTTCTGAAACACTCTTTCTGTAGAAAATACAAGTGGACATTCAGGGCGCTAAGAGGCCTATAGTGGAAAAAGGAATAGGTTCAAATAAAAACTACACAGAAGATATCTGTGAAACTTCTCTCTGTTCTGTGCATTCAACTAACAGAGTTGAACCTTAGTTTGGATTGAGCAGTTCTGAAACACTCTTTCTGTAGAAAATGCAAGTGGACATTCATGGCGCTAAGAGGCCCATAGTAGAAAAAGGAATATCTTCAAACAAAAACTATACAGAAGCAATCTGTGAAACTTCTTTCTGTTCTGTGCATTCAACTAACAGAGTTGAACCTTACTTTTGATTGAGCAGTTCTGAAACACTCTTTCTGTAGAAAATGGACGTGGACCTTCGGAGCGCTAAGAGGCCTACAGCGGAAAAAGTAATATCTTCAAATAAAAACTACACAGAAGCATTCTGTGAAACTTCTTTCTGTTCATTGCATTCAACTAACAGAGTTTAACTTTACTTTTGATTGAGCAGTTCTGAAACACTCTTTCTGTAGAAAATGCAAGTGGACATTCAGGGCGCTAAGAGGCCTATAGTGGAAAAGGAATATTTTCAAATAAAAACTGCACAGAAGAAATCTGTGAAACTTCTTACTGTTCTGTGCATTCAACTAACAGAGTTGAACCTCAATTTTGATTGAGCAGTTCTGAAACACTCTTTCTGTAGAAAATACAAGTGGACATTCAGGGCGCTAAGAGGACTATAGTGGAAAAAGGAAAAAGTTCACATAAAAACTACACAGAAGCTATCTGTGAAACTTCTCTCTGTTCTGTGCATTCAAATAACGGAGTTGAACCTTACTTTTGATTGAGAAGTTCTGAAACACTCTTTCTGTAGAAAATGCAAGTGGACCTTCGGAGCGCTAAGAGGCCTATAGCGGAAAAAGTAATACCTTCAAATACAAACTACACAGAAGCATTCTGTGAAACTTCTTTCTGTTCTGTGCATTCAACTAACAGAGTTTAACCTTAATTTTGATTGAGCAGTTCTGAAACACTCTTTCTGTAGAAAATGCAATTGGACATTCAGGGCGCTATGCGGCCTATAGTGGAAAAGGAATATTTTCAAATAAAAACTGCACAGAAGAAATCTGTGAAACTTCTTACTGTTCTGTGCATTCAACTAACAGAGTTGAACCTCAGTTTTGATTGAGCAGTTCTGAAACACTCTTTCTGTAGAAAATACAAGTGGACATTCAAGGCGCTAAGAGGACTCTAGTGGAAAAAAGAAAAAGTTCACATAAAAACTACACAGAATCTATCTGTGAAACTTCTGTCTGTTCTGTGCATTCAACTAACGGACTTGAACCTTACTTTTGATTGAGGAGTTCTGAAACACTCTTTCTGTAGAAAATGCAAGTGGACCTTCGGAGCGCTAAGAGGCCTATAGCGGAAAAAGGAATACTTTCAAATACAAACTACACAGAAGGATTCTGTGAAACTTCTTTCTGTTCTTTGCATTCATCTAACAGAGTTGAACCTTACTTTTGATTGAGCACTTCTGAAACACCCTTTCTATAGAAAATGCAATTGGACATTCAGGGAGCTAAGAGGCCTATACTGGAAAAAGGAATATTTTCAAATAAAAACTGCACAGAAGCAATCTGCGAAACTTCTTACTGTTCTGTGCATTCAACTAACAGAGTTGAACCTTAGTTATTATTGAGCAGTTCTGAAACACTCTTTCTGTAGAAAATGCAAGTGAACATTCAGGGCGCTAAGAGGCCTATAGCGGAAAAATGAATATGTTCAAATAAAAACTACACAGAAGAAATCTGTGAAACTTCTTACTGTTCTGTGCATTCAACTAACAGAGTTGAACCTTAGTTTATATTGAGAAGTAATGAAACACTCTTTCTGCAGAAAATGCATGTGAACATTCAGGGCGCTAAGAGGCCTATAGTTGAGAAAGGTATATGTTCAAATAAAAACTACAAAGAAGCTATCTGTGAAACATCTTACAGTTCTGTGCATTCAACTGACAGAGTTCAACCTTACATTTGATTGAGCAGTTCTGAAACACCCTTTCTGTAGAAAATGCAAGTGGACATTCAGGGCGCTAAGAGGCCTATGGTGGAAAAAGGAACACCTTCAAATAAAAATTACACAGAAGCAATCTGTGAAACTTCTTACGGTTCTGTTCTTTAAACTAACACAGTTGAACCTTAATTTTGATTGAACAGTTCTGAAACACTCTTTCTGTAGAAAATGCAAGTGGACATTCATGGCTCTAAGAGGCCTATAGTGGACAAGGGAATATCTTCAAACAAAAACTACAAAGAAGCAATCTGTGAAACTTCTTTCTGTTCTGTGCTTTCAACTAACAGAGTTGAACCTTAGTTTTGATTGAGCAGTTCTGAAACACTCTTTCTGTAGAAAATACAAGTGGACATTCAGGGCGCTAAGAGGCCTATAGTGGAAAAAGGAATAGGTTCAAATAAAAACTACACAGAAGATATCTGTGAAACTTCTCTCTGTTCTGTGCATTCAACTAACAGAGTTGAACCTTAGTTTGGATTGAGCAGTTCTGAAACACTCTTTCTGTAGAAAATGCAAGTGGACATTCATGGCGCTAAGAGGCCCATAGTAGAAAAAGGAATATCTTCAAACAAAAACTATACAGAAGCAATCTGTGAAACTTCTTTCTGTTCTGTGCATTCAACTAACAGAGTTGAACCTTACTTTTGATTGAGCAGTTCTGAAACACTCTTTCTGTAGAAAATGGACGTGGACCTTCGGAGCGCTAAGAGGCCTACAGCGGAAAAAGTAATATCTTCAAATAAAAACTACACAGAAGCATTCTGTGAAACTTCTTTCTGTTCATTGCATTCAACTAACAGAGTTTAACTTTACTTTTGATTGAGCAGTTCTGAAACACTCTTTCTGTAGAAAATGCAAGTGGACATTCAGGGCGCTAAGAGGCCTATAGTGGAAAAGGAATATTTTCAAATAAAAACTGCACAGAAGAAATCTGTGAAACTTCTTACTGTTCTGTGCATTCAACTAACAGAGTTGAACCTCAATTTTGATTGAGCAGTTCTGAAACACTCTTTCTGTAGAAAATACAAGTGGACATTCAGGGCGCTAAGAGGACTATAGTGGAAAAAGGAAAAAGTTCACATAAAAACTAC
Organism: Nomascus leucogenys; assembly: GCF_006542625.1. Lineage (NCBI taxonomy): Eukaryota > Metazoa > Chordata > Mammalia > Primates > Hylobatidae > Nomascus > Nomascus leucogenys. The sequence goes on along the minus strand of NW_022096038.1, from coordinate 22,893 downwards.
ACAGAAGCTATCTGTGAAACTTCTCTCTGTTCTGTGCATTCAAATAACGGAGTTGAACCTTACTTTTGATTGAGAAGTTCTGAAACACTCTTTCTGTAGAAAATGCAAGTGGACCTTCGGAGCGCTAAGAGGCCTATAGCGGAAAAAGTAATACCTTCAAATACAAACTACACAGAAGCATTCTGTGAAACTTCTTTCTGTTCTGTGCATTCAACTAACAGAGTTTAACCTTAATTTTGATTGAGCAGTTCTGAAACACTCTTTCTGTAGAAAATGCAATTGGACATTCAGGGCGCTATGCGGCCTATAGTGGAAAAGGAATATTTTCAAATAAAAACTGCACAGAAGAAATCTGTGAAACTTCTTACTGTTCTGTGCATTCAACTAACAGAGTTGAACCTCAGTTTTGATTGAGCAGTTCTGAAACACTCTTTCTGTAGAAAATACAAGTGGACATTCAAGGCGCTAAGAGGACTCTAGTGGAAAAAAGAAAAAGTTCACATAAAAACTACACAGAATCTATCTGTGAAACTTCTGTCTGTTCTGTGCATTCAACTAACGGACTTGAACCTTACTTTTGATTGAGGAGTTCTGAAACACTCTTTCTGTAGAAAATGCAAGTGGACCTTCGGAGCGCTAAGAGGCCTATAGCGGAAAAAGGAATACTTTCAAATACAAACTACACAGAAGGATTCTGTGAAACTTCTTTCTGTTCTTTGCATTCATCTAACAGAGTTGAACCTTACTTTTGATTGAGCACTTCTGAAACACCCTTTCTATAGAAAATGCAATTGGACATTCAGGGAGCTAAGAGGCCTATACTGGAAAAAGGAATATTTTCAAATAAAAACTGCACAGAAGCAATCTGCGAAACTTCTTACTGTTCTGTGCATTCAACTAACAGAGTTGAACCTTAGTTATTATTGAGCAGTTCTGAAACACTCTTTCTGTAGAAAATGCAAGTGAACATTCAGGGCGCTAAGAGGCCTATAGCGGAAAAATGAATATGTTCAAATAAAAACTACACAGAAGAAATCTGTGAAACTTCTTACTGTTCTGTGCATTCAACTAACAGAGTTGAACCTTAGTTTATATTGAGAAGTAATGAAACACTCTTTCTGCAGAAAATGCATGTGAACATTCAGGGCGCTAAGAGGCCTATAGTTGAGAAAGGTATATGTTCAAATAAAAACTACAAAGAAGCTATCTGTGAAACATCTTACAGTTCTGTGCATTCAACTGACAGAGTTCAACCTTACATTTGATTGAGCAGTTCTGAAACACCCTTTCTGTAGAAAATGCAAGTGGACATTCAGGGCGCTAAGAGGCCTATGGTGGAAAAAGGAACACCTTCAAATAAAAATTACACAGAAGCAATCTGTGAAACTTCTTACGGTTCTGTTCTTTAAACTAACACAGTTGAACCTTAATTTTGATTGAACAGTTCTGAAACACTCTTTCTGTAGAAAATGCAAGTGGACATTCATGGCTCTAAGAGGCCTATAGTGGACAAGGGAATATCTTCAAACAAAAACTACAAAGAAGCAATCTGTGAAACTTCTTTCTGTTCTGTGCTTTCAACTAACAGAGTTGAACCTTAGTTTTGATTGAGCAGTTCTGAAACACTCTTTCTGTAGAAAATACAAGTGGACATTCAGGGCGCTAAGAGGCCTATAGTGGAAAAAGGAATAGGTTCAAATAAAAACTACACAGAAGATATCTGTGAAACTTCTCTCTGTTCTGTGCATTCAACTAACAGAGTTGAACCTTAGTTTGGATTGAGCAGTTCTGAAACACTCTTTCTGTAGAAAATGCAAGTGGACATTCATGGCGCTAAGAGGCCCATAGTAGAAAAAGGAATATCTTCAAACAAAAACTATACAGAAGCAATCTGTGAAACTTCTTTCTGTTCTGTGCATTCAACTAACAGAGTTGAACCTTACTTTTGATTGAGCAGTTCTGAAACACTCTTTCTGTAGAAAATGGACGTGGACCTTCGGAGCGCTAAGAGGCCTACAGCGGAAAAAGTAATATCTTCAAATAAAAACTACACAGAAGCATTCTGTGAAACTTCTTTCTGTTCATTGCATTCAACTAACAGAGTTTAACTTTACTTTTGATTGAGCAGTTCTGAAACACTCTTTCTGTAGAAAATGCAAGTGGACATTCAGGGCGCTAAGAGGCCTATAGTGGAAAAGGAATATTTTCAAATAAAAACTGCACAGAAGAAATCTGTGAAACTTCTTACTGTTCTGTGCATTCAACTAACAGAGTTGAACCTCAATTTTGATTGAGCAGTTCTGAAACACTCTTTCTGTAGAAAATACAAGTGGACATTCAGGGCGCTAAGAGGACTATAGTGGAAAAAGGAAAAAGTTCACATAAAAACTACACAGAAGCTATCTGTGAAACTTCTCTCTGTTCTGTGCATTCAAATAACGGAGTTGAACCTTACTTTTGATTGAGAAGTTCTGAAACACTCTTTCTGTAGAAAATGCAAGTGGACCTTCGGAGCGCTAAGAGGCCTATAGCGGAAAAAGTAATACCTTCAAATACAAACTACACAGAAGCATTCTGTGAAACTTCTTTCTGTTCTGTGCATTCAACTAACAGAGTTTAACCTTAATTTTGATTGAGCAGTTCTGAAACACTCTTTCTGTAGAAAATGCAATTGGACATTCAGGGCGCTATGCGGCCTATAGTGGAAAAGGAATATTTTCAAATAAAAACTGCACAGAAGAAATCTGTGAAACTTCTTACTGTTCTGTGCATTCAACTAACAGAGTTGAACCTCAGTTTTGATTGAGCAGTTCTGAAACACTCTTTCTGTAGAAAATACAAGTGGACATTCAAGGCGCTAAGAGGACTCTAGTGGAAAAAAGAAAAAGTTCACATAAAAACTACACAGAATCTATCTGTGAAACTTCTGTCTGTTCTGTGCATTCAACTAACGGACTTGAACCTTACTTTTGATTGAGGAGTTCTGAAACACTCTTTCTGTAGAAAATGCAAGTGGACCTTCGGAGCGCTAAGAGGCCTATAGCGGAAAAAGGAATACTTTCAAATACAAACTACACAGAAGGATTCTGTGAAACTTCTTTCTGTTCTTTGCATTCATCTAACAGAGTTGAACCTTACTTTTGATTGAGCACTTCTGAAACACCCTTTCTATAGAAAATGCAATTGGACATTCAGGGAGCTAAGAGGCCTATACTGGAAAAAGGAATATTTTCAAATAAAAACTGCACAGAAGCAATCTGCGAAACTTCTTACTGTTCTGTGCATTCAACTAACAGAGTTGAACCTTAGTTATTATTGAGCAGTTCTGAAACACTCTTTCTGTAGAAAATGCAAGTGAACATTCAGGGCGCTAAGAGGCCTATAGCGGAAAAATGAATATGTTCAAATAAAAACTACACAGAAGAAATCTGTGAAACTTCTTACTGTTCTGTGCATTCAACTAACAGAGTTGAACCTTAGTTTATATTGAGAAGTAATGAAACACTCTTTCTGCAGAAAATGCATGTGAACATTCAGGGCGCTAAGAGGCCTATAGTTGAGAAAGGTATATGTTCAAATAAAAACTACAAAGAAGCTATCTGTGAAACATCTTACAGTTCTGTGCATTCAACTGACAGAGTTCAACCTTACATTTGATTGAGCAGTTCTGAAACACCCTTTCTGTAGAAAATGCAAGTGGACATTCAGGGCGCTAAGAGGCCTATGGTGGAAAAAGGAACACCTTCAAATAAAAATTACACAGAAGCAATCTGTGAAACTTCTTACGGTTCTGTTCTTTAAACTAACACAGTTGAACCTTAATTTTGATTGAACAGTTCTGAAACACTCTTTCTGTAGAAAATGCAAGTGGACATTCATGGCTCTAAGAGGCCTATAGTGGACAAGGGAATATCTTCAAACAAAAACTACAAAGAAGCAATCTGTGAAACTTCTTTCTGTTCTGTGCTTTCAACTAACAGAGTTGAACCTTAGTTTTGATTGAGCAGTTCTGAAACACTCTTTCTGTAGAAAATACAAGTGGACATTCAGGGCGCTAAGAGGCCTATAGTGGAAAAAGGAATAGGTTCAAATAAAAACTACACAGAAGATATCTGTGAAACTTCTCTCTGTTCTGTGCATTCAACTAACAGAGTTGAACCTTAGTTTGGATTGAGCAGTTCTGAAACACTCTTTCTGTAGAAAATGCAAGTGGACATTCATGGCGCTAAGAGGCCCATAGTAGAAAAAGGAATATCTTCAAACAAAAACTATACAGAAGCAATCTGTGAAACTTCTTTCTGTTCTGTGCATTCAACTAACAGAGTTGAACCTTACTTTTGATTGAGCAGTTCTGAAACACTCTTTCTGTAGAAAATGGACGTGGACCTTCGGAGCGCTAAGAGGCCTACAGCGGAAAAAGTAATATCTTCAAATAAAAACTACACAGAAGCATTCTGTGAAACTTCTTTCTGTTCATTGCATTCAACTAACAGAGTTTAACTTTACTTTTGATTGAGCAGTTCTGAAACACTCTTTCTGTAGAAAATGCAAGTGGACATTCAGGGCGCTAAGAGGCCTATAGTGGAAAAGGAATATTTTCAAATAAAAACTGCACAGAAGAAATCTGTGAAACTTCTTACTGTTCTGTGCATTCAACTAACAGAGTTGAACCTCAATTTTGATTGAGCAGTTCTGAAACACTCTTTCTGTAGAAAATACAAGTGGACATTCAGGGCGCTAAGAGGACTATAGTGGAAAAAGGAAAAAGTTCACATAAAAACTACACAGAAGCTATCTGTGAAACTTCTCTCTGTTCTGTGCATTCAAATAACGGAGTTGAACCTTACTTTTGATTGAGAAGTTCTGAAACACTCTTTCTGTAGAAAATGCAAGTGGACCTTCGGAGCGCTAAGAGGCCTATAGCGGAAAAAGTAATACCTTCAAATACAAACTACACAGAAGCATTCTGTGAAACTTCTTTCTGTTCTGTGCATTCAACTAACAGAGTTTAACCTTAATTTTGATTGAGCAGTTCTGAAACACTCTTTCTGTAGAAAATGCAATTGGACATTCAGGGCGCTATGCGGCCTATAGTGGAAAAGGAATATTTTCAAATAAAAACTGCACAGAAGAAATCTGTGAAACTTCTTACTGTTCTGTGCATTCAACTAACAGAGTTGAACCTCAGTTTTGATTGAGCAGTTCTGAAACACTCTTTCTGTAGAAAATACAAGTGGACATTCAAGGCGCTAAGAGGACTCTAGTGGAAAAAAGAAAAAGTTCACATAAAAACTACACAGAATCTATCTGTGAAACTTCTGTCTGTTCTGTGCATTCAACTAACGGACTTGAACCTTACTTTTGATTGAGGAGTTCTGAAACACTCTTTCTGTAGAAAATGCAAGTGGACCTTCGGAGCGCTAAGAGGCCTATAGCGGAAAAAGGAATACTTTCAAATACAAACTACACAGAAGGATTCTGTGAAACTTCTTTCTGTTCTTTGCATTCATCTAACAGAGTTGAACCTTACTTTTGATTGAGCACTTCTGAAACACCCTTTCTATAGAAAATGCAATTGGACATTCAGGGAGCTAAGAGGCCTATACTGGAAAAAGGAATATTTTCAAATAAAAACTGCACAGAAGCAATCTGCGAAACTTCTTACTGTTCTGTGCATTCAACTAACAGAGTTGAACCTTAGTTATTATTGAGCAGTTCTGAAACACTCTTTCTGTAGAAAATGCAAGTGAACATTCAGGGCGCTAAGAGGCCTATAGCGGAAAAATGAATATGTTCAAATAAAAACTACACAGAAGAAATCTGTGAAACTTCTTACTGTTCTGTGCATTCAACTAACAGAGTTGAACCTTAGTTTATATTGAGAAGTAATGAAACACTCTTTCTGCAGAAAATGCATGTGAACATTCAGGGCGCTAAGAGGCCTATAGTTGAGAAAGGTATATGTTCAAATAAAAACTACAAAGAAGCTATCTGTGAAACATCTTACAGTTCTGTGCATTCAACTGACAGAGTTCAACCTTACATTTGATTGAGCAGTTCTGAAACACCCTTTCTGTAGAAAATGCAAGTGGACATTCAGGGCGCTAAGAGGCCTATGGTGGAAAAAGGAACACCTTCAAATAAAAATTACACAGAAGCAATCTGTGAAACTTCTTACGGTTCTGTTCTTTAAACTAACACAGTTGAACCTTAATTTTGATTGAACAGTTCTGAAACACTCTTTCTGTAGAAAATGCAAGTGGACATTCATGGCTCTAAGAGGCCTATAGTGGACAAGGGAATATCTTCAAACAAAAACTACAAAGAAGCAATCTGTGAAACTTCTTTCTGTTCTGTGCTTTCAACTAACAGAGTTGAACCTTAGTTTTGATTGAGCAGTTCTGAAACACTCTTTCTGTAGAAAATACAAGTGGACATTCAGGGCGCTAAGAGGCCTATAGTGGAAAAAGGAATAGGTTCAAATAAAAACTACACAGAAGATATCTGTGAAACTTCTCTCTGTTCTGTGCATTCAACTAACAGAGTTGAACCTTAGTTTGGATTGAGCAGTTCTGAAACACTCTTTCTGTAGAAAATGCAAGTGGACATTCATGGCGCTAAGAGGCCCATAGTAGAAAAAGGAATATCTTCAAACAAAAACTATACAGAAGCAATCTGTGAAACTTCTTTCTGTTCTGTGCATTCAACTAACAGAGTTGAACCTTACTTTTGATTGAGCAGTTCTGAAACACTCTTTCTGTAGAAAATGGACGTGGACCTTCGGAGCGCTAAGAGGCCTACAGCGGAAAAAGTAATATCTTCAAATAAAAACTACACAGAAGCATTCTGTGAAACTTCTTTCTGTTCATTGCATTCAACTAACAGAGTTTAACTTTACTTTTGATTGAGCAGTTCTGAAACACTCTTTCTGTAGAAAATGCAAGTGGACATTCAGGGCGCTAAGAGGCCTATAGTGGAAAAGGAATATTTTCAAATAAAAACTGCACAGAAGAAATCTGTGAAACTTCTTACTGTTCTGTGCATTCAACTAACAGAGTTGAACCTCAATTTTGATTGAGCAGTTCTGAAACACTCTTTCTGTAGAAAATACAAGTGGACATTCAGGGCGCTAAGAGGACTATAGTGGAAAAAGGAAAAAGTTCACATAAAAACTACACAGAAGCTATCTGTGAAACTTCTCTCTGTTCTGTGCATTCAAATAACGGAGTTGAACCTTACTTTTGATTGAGAAGTTCTGAAACACTCTTTCTGTAGAAAATGCAAGTGGACCTTCGGAGCGCTAAGAGGCCTATAGCGGAAAAAGTAATACCTTCAAATACAAACTACACAGAAGCATTCTGTGAAACTTCTTTCTGTTCTGTGCATTCAACTAACAGAGTTTAACCTTAATTTTGATTGAGCAGTTCTGAAACACTCTTTCTGTAGAAAATGCAATTGGACATTCAGGGCGCTATGCGGCCTATAGTGGAAAAGGAATATTTTCAAATAAAAACTGCACAGAAGAAATCTGTGAAACTTCTTACTGTTCTGTGCATTCAACTAACAGAGTTGAACCTCAGTTTTGATTGAGCAGTTCTGAAACACTCTTTCTGTAGAAAATACAAGTGGACATTCAAGGCGCTAAGAGGACTCTAGTGGAAAAAAGAAAAAGTTCACATAAAAACTACACAGAATCTATCTGTGAAACTTCTGTCTGTTCTGTGCATTCAACTAACGGACTTGAACCTTACTTTTGATTGAGGAGTTCTGAAACACTCTTTCTGTAGAAAATGCAAGTGGACCTTCGGAGCGCTAAGAGGCCTATAGCGGAAAAAGGAATACTTTCAAATACAAACTACACAGAAGGATTCTGTGAAACTTCTTTCTGTTCTTTGCATTCATCTAACAGAGTTGAACCTTACTTTTGATTGAGCACTTCTGAAACACCCTTTCTATAGAAAATGCAATTGGACATTCAGGGAGCTAAGAGGCCTATACTGGAAAAAGGAATATTTTCAAATAAAAACTGCACAGAAGCAATCTGCGAAACTTCTTACTGTTCTGTGCATTCAACTAACAGAGTTGAACCTTAGTTATTATTGAGCAGTTCTGAAACACTCTTTCTGTAGAAAATGCAAGTGAACATTCAGGGCGCTAAGAGGCCTATAGCGGAAAAATGAATATGTTCAAATAAAAACTACACAGAAGAAATCTGTGAAACTTCTTACTGTTCTGTGCATTCAACTAACAGAGTTGAACCTTAGTTTATATTGAGAAGTAATGAAACACTCTTTCTGCAGAAAATGCATGTGAACATTCAGGGCGCTAAGAGGCCTATAGTTGAGAAAGGTATATGTTCAAATAAAAACTACAAAGAAGCTATCTGTGAAACATCTTACAGTTCTGTGCATTCAACTGACAGAGTTCAACCTTACATTTGATTGAGCAGTTCTGAAACACCCTTTCTGTAGAAAATGCAAGTGGACATTCAGGGCGCTAAGAGGCCTATGGTGGAAAAAGGAACACCTTCAAATAAAAATTACACAGAAGCAATCTGTGAAACTTCTTACGGTTCTGTTCTTTAAACTAACACAGTTGAACCTTAATTTTGATTGAACAGTTCTGAAACACTCTTTCTGTAGAAAATGCAAGTGGACATTCATGGCTCTAAGAGGCCTATAGTGGACAAGGGAATATCTTCAAACAAAAACTACAAAGAAGCAATCTGTGAAACTTCTTTCTGTTCTGTGCTTTCAACTAACAGAGTTGAACCTTAGTTTTGATTGAGCAGTTCTGAAACACTCTTTCTGTAGAAAATACAAGTGGACATTCAGGGCGCTAAGAGGCCTATAGTGGAAAAAGGAATAGGTTCAAATAAAAACTACACAGAAGATATCTGTGAAACTTCTCTCTGTTCTGTGCATTCAACTAACAGAGTTGAACCTTAGTTTGGATTGAGCAGTTCTGAAACACTCTTTCTGTAGAAAATGCAAGTGGACATTCATGGCGCTAAGAGGCCCATAGTAGAAAAAGGAATATCTTCAAACAAAAACTATACAGAAGCAATCTGTGAAACTTCTTTCTGTTCTGTGCATTCAACTAACAGAGTTGAACCTTACTTTTGATTGAGCAGTTCTGAAACACTCTTTCTGTAGAAAATGGACGTGGACCTTCGGAGCGCTAAGAGGCCTACAGCGGAAAAAGTAATATCTTCAAATAAAAACTACACAGAAGCATTCTGTGAAACTTCTTTCTGTTCATTGCATTCAACTAACAGAGTTTAACTTTACTTTTGATTGAGCAGTTCTGAAACACTCTTTCTGTAGAAAATGCAAGTGGACATTCAGGGCGCTAAGAGGCCTATAGTGGAAAAGGAATATTTTCAAATAAAAACTGCACAGAAGAAATCTGTGAAACTTCTTACTGTTCTGTGCATTCAACTAACAGAGTTGAACCTCAATTTTGATTGAGCAGTTCTGAAACACTCTTTCTGTAGAAAATACAAGTGGACATTCAGGGCGCTAAGAGGACTATAGTGGAAAAAGGAAAAAGTTCACATAAAAACTACACAGAAGCTATCTGTGAAACTTCTCTCTGTTCTGTGCATTCAAATAACGGAGTTGAACCTTACTTTTGATTGAGAAGTTCTGAAACACTCTTTCTGTAGAAAATGCAAGTGGACCTTCGGAGCGCTAAGAGGCCTATAGCGGAAAAAGTAATACCTTCAAATACAAACTACACAGAAGCATTCTGTGAAACTTCTTTCTGTTCTGTGCATTCAACTAACAGAGTTTAACCTTAATTTTGATTGAGCAGTTCTGAAACACTCTTTCTGTAGAAAATGCAATTGGACATTCAGGGCGCTATGCGGCCTATAGTGGAAAAGGAATATTTTCAAATAAAAACTGCACAGAAGAAATCTGTGAAACTTCTTACTGTTCTGTGCATTCAACTAACAGAGTTGAACCTCAGTTTTGATTGAGCAGTTCTGAAACACTCTTTCTGTAGAAAATACAAGTGGACATTCAAGGCGCTAAGAGGACTTAGTGGAAAAAAGAAAAAGTTCACATAAAAACTACACAGAATCTATCTGTGAAACTTCTGTCTGTTCTGTGCATTCAACTAACGGACTTGAACCTTACTTTTGATTGAGGAGTTCTGAAACACTCTTTCTGTAGAAAATGCAAGTGGACCTTCGGAGCGCTAAGAGGCCTATAGCGGAAAAAGGAATACTTTCAAATACAAACTACACAGAAGGATTCTGTGAAACTTCTTTCTGTTCTTTGCATTCATCTAACAGAGTTGAACCTTACTTTTGATTGAGCACTTCTGAAACACCCTTTCTATAGAAAATGCAATTGGACATTCAGGGAGCTAAGAGGCCTATACTGGAAAAAGGAATATTTTCAAATAAAAACTGCACAGAAGCAATCTGCGAAACTTCTTACTGTTCTGTGCATTCAACTAACAGAGTTGAACCTTAGTTATTATTGAGCAGTTCTGAAACACTCTTTCTGTAGAAAATGCAAGTGAACATTCAGGGCGCTAAGAGGCCTATAGCGGAAAAATGAATATGTTCAAATAAAAACTACACAGAAGAAATCTGTGAAACTTCTTACTGTTCTGTGCATTCAACTAACAGAGTTGAACCTTAGTTTATATTGAGAAGTAATGAAACACTCTTTCTGCAGAAAATGCATGTGAACATTCAGGGCGCTAAGAGGCCTATAGTTGAGAAAGGTATATGTTCAAATAAAAACTACAAAGAAGCTATCTGTGAAACATCTTACAGTTCTGTGCATTCAACTGACAGAGTTCAACCTTACATTTGATTGAGCAGTTCTGAAACACCCTTTCTGTAGAAAATGCAAGTGGACATTCAGGGCGCTAAGAGGCCTATGGTGGAAAAAGGAACACCTTCAAATAAAAATTACACAGAAGCAATCTGTGAAACTTCTTACGGTTCTGTTCTTTAAACTAACACAGTTGAACCTTAATTTTGATTGAACAGTTCTGAAACACTCTTTCTGTAGAAAATGCAAGTGGACATTCATGGCTCTAAGAGGCCTATAGTGGACAAGGGAATATCTTCAAACAAAAACTACAAAGAAGCAATCTGTGAAACTTCTTTCTGTTCTGTGCTTTCAACTAACAGAGTTGAACCTTAGTTTTGATTGAGCAGTTCTGAAACACTCTTTCTGTAGAAAATACAAGTGGACATTCAGGGCGCTAAGAGGCCTATAGTGGAAAAAGGAATAGGTTCAAATAAAAACTACACAGAAGATATCTGTGAAACTTCTCTCTGTTCTGTGCATTCAACTAACAGAGTTGAACCTTAGTTTGGATTGAGCAGTTCTGAAACACTCTTTCTGTAGAAAATGCAAGTGGACATTCATGGCGCTAAGAGGCCCATAGTAGAAAAAGGAATATCTTCAAACAAAAACTATACAGAAGCAATCTGTGAAACTTCTTTCTGTTCTGTGCATTCAACTAACAGAGTTGAACCTTACTTTTGATTGAGCAGTTCTGAAACACTCTTTCTGTAGAAAATGGACGTGGACCTTCGGAGCGCTAAGAGGCCTACAGCGGAAAAAGTAATATCTTCAAATAAAAACTACACAGAAGCATTCTGTGAAACTTCTTTCTGTTCATTGCATTCAACTAACAGAGTTTAACTTTACTTTTGATTGAGCAGTTCTGAAACACTCTTTCTGTAGAAAATGCAAGTGGACATTCAGGGCGCTAAGAGGCCTATAGTGGAAAAGGAATATTTTCAAATAAAAACTGCACAGAAGAAATCTGTGAAACTTCTTACTGTTCTGTGCATTCAACTAACAGAGTTGAACCTCAATTTTGATTGAGCAGTTCTGAAACACTCTTTCTGTAGAAAATACAAGTGGACATTCAGGGCGCTAAGAGGACTATAGTGGAAAAAGGAAAAAGTTCACATAAAAACTACACAGAAGCTATCTGTGAAACTTCTCTCTGTTCTGTGCATTCAAATAACGGAGTTGAACCTTACTTTTGATTGAGAAGTTCTGAAACACTCTTTCTGTAGAAAATGCAAGTGGACCTTCGGAGCGCTAAGAGGCCTATAGCGGAAAAAGTAATACCTTCAAATACAAACTACACAGAAGCATTCTGTGAAACTTCTTTCTGTTCTGTGCATTCAACTAACAGAGTTTAACCTTAATTTTGATTGAGCAGTTCTGAAACACTCTTTCTGTAGAAAATGCAATTGGACATTCAGGGCGCTATGCGGCCTATAGTGGAAAAGGAATATTTTCAAATAAAAACTGCACAGAAGAAATCTGTGAAACTTCTTACTGTTCTGTGCATTCAACTAACAGAGTTGAACCTCAGTTTTGATTGAGCAGTTCTGAAACACTCTTTCTGTAGAAAATACAAGTGGACATTCAAGGCGCTAAGAGGACTTAGTGGAAAAAAGAAAAAGTTCACATAAAAACTACACAGAATCTATCTGTGAAACTTCTGTCTGTTCTGTGCATTCAACTAACGGACTTGAACCTTACTTTTGATTGAGGAGTTCTGAAACACTCTTTCTGTAGAAAATGCAAGTGGACCTTCGGAGCGCTAAGAGGCCTATAGCGGAAAAAGGAATACTTTCAAATACAAACTACACAGAAGGATTCTGTGAAACTTCTTTCTGTTCTTTGCATTCATCTAACAGAGTTGAACCTTACTTTTGATTGAGCACTTCTGAAACACCCTTTCTATAGAAAATGCAATTGGACATTCAGGGAGCTAAGAGGCCTATACTGGAAAAAGGAATATTTTCAAATAAAAACTGCACAGAAGCAATCTGCGAAACTTCTTACTGTTCTGTGCATTCAACTAACAGAGTTGAACCTTAGTTATTATTGAGCAGTTCTGAAACACTCTTTCTGTAGAAAATGCAAGTGAACATTCAGGGCGCTAAGAGGCCTATAGCGGAAAAATGAATATGTTCAAATAAAAACTACACAGAAGAAATCTGTGAAACTTCTTACTGTTCTGTGCATTCAACTAACAGAGTTGAACCTTAGTTTATATTGAGAAGTAATGAAACACTCTTTCTGCAGAAAATGCATGTGAACATTCAGGGCGCTAAGAGGCCTATAGTTGAGAAAGGTATATGTTCAAATAAAAACTACAAAGAAGCTATCTGTGAAACATCTTACAGTTCTGTGCATTCAACTGACAGAGTTCAACCTTACATTTGATTGAGCAGTTCTGAAACACCTTTCTGTAGAAAATGCAAGTGGACATTCAGGGCGCTAAGAGGCCTATGGTGGAAAAAGGAACACTTCAAATAAAAATTACACAGAAGCATCTGTGAAACTTCTTTCTGTTCTTTAACTAACAAGTTGAACTTATTTTGATTGACAGTTCTGAAACACTTTCTGTAGAAAATGCAAGTGGACATTCAGGCTAAGAGGCTATAGTGGAAAGGAATATTCAAAAAAAACAAAGAAGCAATCTGTGAAACTTCTTTCTGTTCTGTGCTTCAACTAACAGAGTTGAACCTTATTTTGATTGAGCAGTTCTGAAACACTCTTTCTGTAGAAAATGCAAGTGGACATTCAGGGCGCTAAGAGGCCTATAGTGGAAAAAGAATAGTTCAAATAAAAACTACACAGAAGAATCTGTGAAACTTCTTCTGTTCTGTGCATTCAACTAACAGAGTTGAACCTTAGTTTATTGAGAGTTGAAACACTCTTTCTGAGAAAATGCAGTGACATTCAGGCGCTAAGAGGCCTATAGTGAAAAGGATATGTTCAAATAAAACTACAAGAAGATCTGTGAAACTCTTCGTTCTGTGCATTCAACTACAGAGTTAACCTTATTTGATTGAGCAGTTCTGAAACACCTTTCTGTAGAAAATGCAAGTGGACATTCAGGCGCTAAGAGGCCTATGGGAAAAAGAAACTTCAAATAAAAATACACAGAAGCAATCTGTGAAACTTCTTACGTTCTGTTCTTAAACTAACACAGTTGAACCTTAATTTTGATTGAACAGTTCTGAAACACTCTTTCTGTAGAAAATGCAAGTGGACATTCATGGCTCTAAGAGGCCTATAGTGGACAAAGGAATATCTTCAAACAAAAACTACAAAGAAGCAATCTGTGAAACTTCTTTCTGTTCTGTGCTTTCAACTAACAGAGTTGAACCTTAGTTTTGATTGAGCAGTTCTGAAACACTCTTTCTGTAGAAAATACAAGTGGACATTCAGGGCGCTAAGAGGCCTATAGTGGAAAAAGGAATAGGTTCAAATAAAAACTACACAGAAGATATCTGTGAAACTTCTCTCTGTTCTGTGCATTCAACTAACAGAGTTGAACCTTAGTTTGGATTGAGCAGTTCTGAAACACTCTTTCTGTAGAAAATGCAAGTGGACATTCATGGCGCTAAGAGGCCCATAGTAGAAAAAGGAATATCTTCAAACAAAAACTATACAGAAGCAATCTGTGAAACTTCTTTCTGTTCTGTGCATTCAACTAACAGAGTTGAACCTTACTTTTGATTGAGCAGTTCTGAAACACTCTTTCTGTAGAAAATGGACGTGGACATTCGGAGCGCTAAGAGGCCTACAGCGGAAAAAGTAATATCTTCAAATAAAAACTACACAGAAGCATTCTGTGAAACTTCTTTCTGTTCATTGCATTCAACTAACAGAGTTTAACTTTACTTTTGATTGAGCAGTTCTGAAACACTCTTTCTGTAGAAAATGCAAGTGGACATTCAGGGCGCTAAGAGGCCTATAGTGGAAAAGGAATATTTTCAAATAAAAACTGCACAGAAGAAATCTGTGAAACTTCTTACTGTTCTGTGCATTCAACTAACAGAGTTGAACCTCAATTTTGATTGAGCAGTTCTGAAACACTCTTTCTGTAGAAAATACAAGTGGACATTCAGGGCGCTAAGAGGACTATAGTGGAAAAAGGAAAAAGTTCACATAAAAACTACACAGAAGCTATCTGTGAAACTTCTCTCTGTTCTGTGCATTCAAATAACGGAGTTGAACCTTACTTTTGATTGAGAAGTTCTGAAACACTCTTTCTGTAGAAAATGCAAGTGGACCTTCGGAGCGCTAAGAGGCCTATAGCGGAAAAAGTAATACCTTCAAATACAAACTACACAGAAGCATTCTGTGAAACTTCTTTCTGTTCTGTGCATTCAACTAACAGAGTTTAACCTTAATTTTGATTGAGCAGTTCTGAAACACTCTTTCTGTAGAAAATGCAATTGGACATTCAGGGCGCTATGCGGCCTATAGTGGAAAAGGAATATTTTCAAATAAAAACTGCACAGAAGAAATCTGTGAAACTTCTTACTGTTCTGTGCATTCAACTAACAGAGTTGAACCTCAGTTTTGATTGAGCAGTTCTGAAACACTCTTTCTGTAGAAAATACAAGTGGACATTCAAGGCGCTAAGAGGACTCTAGTGGAAAAAAGAAAAAGTTCACATAAAAACTACACAGAATCTATCTGTGAAACTTCTGTCTGTTCTGTGCATTCAACTAACGGACTTGAACCTTACTTTTGATTGAGGAGTTCTGAAACACTCTTTCTGTAGAAAATGCAAGTGGACCTTCGGAGCGCTAAGAGGCCTATAGCGGAAAAAGGAATACTTTCAAATACAAACTACACAGAAGGATTCTGTGAAACTTCTTTCTGTTCTTTGCATTCATCTAACAGAGTTGAACCTTACTTTTGATTGAGCACTTCTGAAACACCCTTTCTATAGAAAATGCAATTGGACATTCAGGGAGCTAAGAGGCCTATACTGGAAAAAGGAATATTTTCAAATAAAAACTGCACAGAAGCAATCTGCGAAACTTCTTACTGTTCTGTGCATTCAACTAACAGAGTTGAACCTTAGTTATTATTGAGCAGTTCTGAAACACTCTTTCTGTAGAAAATGCAAGTGAACATTCAGGGCGCTAAGAGGCCTATAGCGGAAAAATGAATATGTTCAAATAAAAACTACACAGAAGAAATCTGTGAAACTTCTTACTGTTCTGTGCATTCAACTAACAGAGTTGAACCTTAGTTTATATTGAGAAGTAATGAAACACTCTTTCTGCAGAAAATGCATGTGAACATTCAGGGCGCTAAGAGGCCTATAGTTGAGAAAGGTATATGTTCAAATAAAAACTACAAAGAAGCTATCTGTGAAACATCTTACAGTTCTGTGCATTCAACTGACAGAGTTCAACCTTACATTTGATTGAGCAGTTCTGAAACACCCTTTCTGTAGAAAATGCAAGTGGACATTCAGGGCGCTAAGAGGCCTATGGTGGAAAAAGGAACACCTTCAAATAAAAATTACACAGAAGCAATCTGTGAAACTTCTTACGGTTCTGTTCTTTAAACTAACACAGTTGAACCTTAATTTTGATTGAACAGTTCTGAAACACTCTTTCTGTAGAAAATGCAAGTGGACATTCATGGCTCTAAGAGGCCTATAGTGGACAAGGGAATATCTTCAAACAAAAACTACAAAGAAGCAATCTGTGAAACTTCTTTCTGTTCTGTGCTTTCAACTAACAGAGTTGAACCTTAGTTTTGATTGAGCAGTTCTGAAACACTCTTTCTGTAGAAAATACAAGTGGACATTCAGGGCGCTAAGAGGCCTATAGTGGAAAAAGGAATAGGTTCAAATAAAAACTACACAGAAGATATCTGTGAAACTTCTCTCTGTTCTGTGCATTCAACTAACAGAGTTGAACCTTAGTTTGGATTGAGCAGTTCTGAAACACTCTTTCTGTAGAAAATGCAAGTGGACATTCATGGCGCTAAGAGGCCCATAGTAGAAAAAGGAATATCTTCAAACAAAAACTATACAGAAGCAATCTGTGAAACTTCTTTCTGTTCTGTGCATTCAACTAACAGAGTTGAACCTTACTTTTGATTGAGCAGTTCTGAAACACTCTTTCTGTAGAAAATGGACGTGGACCTTCGGAGCGCTAAGAGGCCTACAGCGGAAAAAGTAATATCTTCAAATAAAAACTACACAGAAGCATTCTGTGAAACTTCTTTCTGTTCATTGCATTCAACTAACAGAGTTTAACTTTACTTTTGATTGAGCAGTTCTGAAACACTCTTTCTGTAGAAAATGCAAGTGGACATTCAGGGCGCTAAGAGGCCTATAGTGGAAAAGGAATATTTTCAAATAAAAACTGCACAGAAGAAATCTGTGAAACTTCTTACTGTTCTGTGCATTCAACTAACAGAGTTGAACCTCAATTTTGATTGAGCAGTTCTGAAACACTCTTTCTGTAGAAAATACAAGTGGACATTCAGGGCGCTAAGAGGACTATAGTGGAAAAAGGAAAAAGTTCACATAAAAACTACACAGAAGCTATCTGTGAAACTTCTCTCTGTTCTGTGCATTCAAATAACGGAGTTGAACCTTACTTTTGATTGAGAAGTTCTGAAACACTCTTTCTGTAGAAAATGCAAGTGGACCTTCGGAGCGCTAAGAGGCCTATAGCGGAAAAAGTAATACCTTCAAATACAAACTACACAGAAGCATTCTGTGAAACTTCTTTCTGTTCTGTGCATTCAACTAACAGAGTTTAACCTTAATTTTGATTGAGCAGTTCTGAAACACTCTTTCTGTAGAAAATGCAATTGGACATTCAGGGCGCTATGCGGCCTATAGTGGAAAAGGAATATTTTCAAATAAAAACTGCACAGAAGAAATCTGTGAAACTTCTTACTGTTCTGTGCATTCAACTAACAGAGTTGAACCTCAGTTTTGATTGAGCAGTTCTGAAACACTCTTTCTGTAGAAAATACAAGTGGACATTCAAGGCGCTAAGAGGACTTAGTGGAAAAAAGAAAAAGTTCACATAAAAACTACACAGAATCTATCTGTGAAACTTCTGTCTGTTCTGTGCATTCAACTAACGGACTTGAACCTTACTTTTGATTGAGGAGTTCTGAAACACTCTTTCTGTAGAAAATGCAAGTGGACCTTCGGAGCGCTAAGAGGCCTATAGCGGAAAAAGGAATACTTTCAAATACAAACTACACAGAAGGATTCTGTGAAACTTCTTTCTGTTCTTTGCATTCATCTAACAGAGTTGAACCTTACTTTTGATTGAGCACTTCTGAAACACCCTTTCTATAGAAAATGCAATTGGACATTCAGGGAGCTAAGAGGCCTATACTGGAAAAAGGAATATTTTCAAATAAAAACTGCACAGAAGCAATCTGCGAAACTTCTTACTGTTCTGTGCATTCAACTAACAGAGTTGAACCTTAGTTATTATTGAGCAGTTCTGAAACACTCTTTCTGTAGAAAATGCAAGTGAACATTCAGGGCGCTAAGAGGCCTATAGCGGAAAAATGAATATGTTCAAATAAAAACTACACAGAAGAAATCTGTGAAACTTCTTACTGTTCTGTGCATTCAACTAACAGAGTTGAACCTTAGTTTATATTGAGAAGTAATGAAACACTCTTTCTGCAGAAAATGCATGTGAACATTCAGGGCGCTAAGAGGCCTATAGTTGAGAAAGGTATATGTTCAAATAAAAACTACAAAGAAGCTATCTGTGAAACATCTTACAGTTCTGTGCATTCAACTGACAGAGTTCAACCTTACATTTGATTGAGCAGTTCTGAAACACCCTTTCTGTAGAAAATGCAAGTGGACATTCAGGGCGCTAAGAGGCCTATGGTGGAAAAAGGAACACCTTCAAATAAAAATTACACAGAAGCAATCTGTGAAACTTCTTACGGTTCTGTTCTTTAAACTAACACAGTTGAACCTTAATTTTGATTGAACAGTTCTGAAACACTCTTTCTGTAGAAAATGCAAGTGGACATTCATGGCTCTAAGAGGCCTATAGTGGACAAGGGAATATCTTCAAACAAAAACTACAAAGAAGCAATCTGTGAAACTTCTTTCTGTTCTGTGCTTTCAACTAACAGAGTTGAACCTTAGTTTTGATTGAGCAGTTCTGAAACACTCTTTCTGTAGAAAATACAAGTGGACATTCAGGGCGCTAAGAGGCCTATAGTGGAAAAAGGAATAGGTTCAAATAAAAACTACACAGAAGATATCTGTGAAACTTCTCTCTGTTCTGTGCATTCAACTAACAGAGTTGAACCTTAGTTTGGATTGAGCAGTTCTGAAACACTCTTTCTGTAGAAAATGCAAGTGGACATTCATGGCGCTAAGAGGCCCATAGTAGAAAAAGGAATATCTTCAAACAAAAACTATACAGAAGCAATCTGTGAAACTTCTTTCTGTTCTGTGCATTCAACTAACAGAGTTGAACCTTACTTTTGATTGAGCAGTTCTGAAACACTCTTTCTGTAGAAAATGGACGTGGACCTTCGGAGCGCTAAGAGGCCTACAGCGGAAAAAGTAATATCTTCAAATAAAAACTACACAGAAGCATTCTGTGAAACTTCTTTCTGTTCATTGCATTCAACTAACAGAGTTTAACTTTACTTTTGATTGAGCAGTTCTGAAACACTCTTTCTGTAGAAAATGCAAGTGGACATTCAGGGCGCTAAGAGGCCTATAGTGGAAAAGGAATATTTTCAAATAAAAACTGCACAGAAGAAATCTGTGAAACTTCTTACTGTTCTGTGCATTCAACTAACAGAGTTGAACCTCAATTTTGATTGAGCAGTTCTGAAACACTCTTTCTGTAGAAAATACAAGTGGACATTCAGGGCGCTAAGAGGACTATAGTGGAAAAAGGAAAAAGTTCACATAAAAACTACACAGAAGCTATCTGTGAAACTTCTCTCTGTTCTGTGCATTCAAATAACGGAGTTGAACCTTACTTTTGATTGAGAAGTTCTGAAACACTCTTTCTGTAGAAAATGCAAGTGGACCTTCGGAGCGCTAAGAGGCCTATAGCGGAAAAAGTAATACCTTCAAATACAAACTACACAGAAGCATTCTGTGAAACTTCTTTCTGTTCTGTGCATTCAACTAACAGAGTTTAACCTTAATTTTGATTGAGCAGTTCTGAAACACTCTTTCTGTAGAAAATGCAATTGGACATTCAGGGCGCTATGCGGCCTATAGTGGAAAAGGAATATTTTCAAATAAAACTGCACAGAAGAAATCTGTGAAACTTCTTACTGTTCTGTGCATTCAACTAACAGAGTTGAACCTCAGTTTTGATTGAGCAGTTCTGAAACACTCTTTCTGTAGAAAATACAAGTGGACATTCAAGGCGCTAAGAGGACTTAGTGGAAAAAGAAAAAGTTCACATAAAAACTACACAGAATCTATCTGTGAAACTTCTGTCTGTTCTGTGCATTCAACTAACGGACTTGAACCTTACTTTTGATTGAGGAGTTCTGAAACACTCTTTCTGTAGAAAATGCAAGTGGACCTTCGGAGCGCTAAGAGGCCTATAGCGGAAAAAGGAATACTTTCAAATAAAAACTACACAGAAGAATTCTGTGAAACTTCTTTCTGTTCTTTGCATTCATCTAACAGAGTTGAACCTTACTTTTGATTGAGCACTTCTGAAACACCTTTCTATAGAAAATGCAATTGGACATTCAGGGAGCTAAGAGGCCTATACTGGAAAAAGGAATATTTTCAAATAAAAACTGCACAGAAGCAATCTGCGAAACTTCTTACTGTTCTGTGCATTCAACTAACAGAGTTGAACCTTAGTTATTATTGAGCAGTTCTGAAACACTCTTTCTGTAGAAAATGCAAGTGAACATTCAGGGCGCTAAGAGGCCTATAGCGGAAAATGAATATGTTCAAATAAAAACTACACAGAAGAAATCTGTGAAACTTCTTACTGTTCTGTGCATTCAACTAACAGAGTTGAAACTTAGTTTATATTGAGAAGTAATGAAACACTCTTTCTGCAGAAAATGCATGTGAACATTCAGGGCGCTAAGAGGCCTATAGTTGAGAAAGGTATATGTTCAAATAAAAACTACAAAGAAGCTATCTGTGAAACATCTTACAGTTCTGTGCATTCAACTGACAGAGTTCAACCTTACATTTGATTGAGCAGTTCTGAAACACCTTTCTGTAGAAATGCAAGTGGACATTCAGGGCGCTAAGAGGCCTATGGTGGAAAAAGGAACACCTTCAAATAAAATACACAGAAGCAATCTGTGAAACTTTTACGGTTCTGTTCTTTACTAACACAGTTGAACCTTAGTTTTGATTGACAGTTCTGAAACACTCTTTCTGTAGAAAATGCAAGTGGACATTCATGGCTCTAAGAGGCCTATAGTGGACAAGGGAATATCTTCAAACAAAAACTACAAGAAGCAATCTGTGAAACTTCTTTCTGTTCTGTGCTTTCAACTAACAGAGTTGAACCTTAGTTTTGATTGAGCAGTTCTGAAACACTCTTTCTGTAGAAAATACAAGTGGACATTCAGGGCGCTAAGAGGCCTATAGTGGAAAAAGGAATAGGTTCAAATAAAACTACACAGAAGATATCTGTGAAACTTTCTCTGTTCTGTGCATTCACTAACAGAGTTGAACCTTAGTTTGGATTGAGCAGTTCTGAAACACTCTTTCTGTAGAAAATGCAAGTGGACATTCATGGCGCTAAGAGGCCTAGTAGAAAAAGAATATTTCAAACAAAACTATACAGAAGCAATCTGTGAAACTCTTTCTGTTCTGTGCATTCAACTAACAGAGTTGAACCTTACTTTTGATTGAGCGTTCTGAAACACTCTTTCTGTAAAATGGACGTGGACCTTCGGAGCCTAAGAGGCTACAGCGGAAAAGTAATATTTCAAATAAAATACACAGAAGCATTCTGTGAAACTTCTTTCTGTCATTGCATTCAACTAACAGAGTTTAACTTATTTTATTGAGAGTTTGAAACTCTTTCTGAAAAATGCAAGTGACAATTCAGCGGCGCTAAGAGGCCTATAGTGGAAAAGGTATTTTCAAATAAATAAAAGAAAGAAATCTGTGAAACTTCTTACTGTTCTGTGCATTCAACTACAGAGTTCAACCTCATTTGATTGAGCAGTTCTGAAACACCTTTCTGTAGAAAATGCAAGTGGACATTCAGGGCGCTAAGAGGCTATGTGGAAAAAGGAAACCTTCAATAAAAATTACACAGAAGCAATCTGTGAAACTTCTTACGGTTCTGTTCTTTAAACTAACGGAGTTGAACCTTAATTTTGATTGAGCAGTTCTGAAACACTCTTTCTGTAGAAAATGCAAGTGGACATTCATGGCTCTAAGAGGCCTATAGTGGACAAGGGAATATCTTCAAAAAAACTACAAGAAGCAATCTGTGAAACTTCTTTCTGTTCTGTGCTTCAACTAACAGAGTTGAACCTTAGTTTTGATTGAGCAGTTCTGAAACACTCTTTCTGTAGAAAATACAAGTGGACATTCAGGGCGCTAAGAGGCCTATAGTGGAAAAAGGAATATTCAAATAAAAACTACAGAAGAATCTGTGAAACTCTCTGTTCTGTGCATTCAACTAACAGAGTTGAACCTTAGTTTTGATTGAGCAGTTCTGAAACACTCTTTCTGTAGAAAATGCAAGTGGACATTCATGGCGCTAAGAGGCCATAGTAGAAAAAGGAATATCTTCAAAAAAACTATACAGAAGCAATCTGTGAAACTTCTTCTGTTCTGTGCATTCAACTAACAGAGTTGAACCTTACTTTTGATTGAGCAGTTCTGAAACACTCTTTCTGTAGAAAATGGACGTGGACCTTCGGAGCGCTAAGAGGCCTACAGCGGAAAAAGTAATATTTCAAATAAAACTACACAGAAGCATTCTGTGAAACTTCTTTCTGTTCTTTGCATTCAACTAACAGAGTTTAACTTACTTTTGATTGAGTTTCTGAAACACTCTTTCTGTAGAAAATGCAAGTGGACATTCAGGGCGCTAAGAGGCCTATAGTG